>NW_028295137.1:0-196401 GCF_964341445.2 Mesoplodon mirus | reverse complement strand
TAGTAAATGGCAGAGTACGACAAGACCCTAGAGCATGTAACCCGCATTCCTTGTCATTTTAGATGTGGTGTATTCATTTCCTTCACGAGTAGACCAGGAGATTGTATTTCTAAAAGCAATGATAGACACTGGGGAAGACCAAGAAGTTTAAACACTGGGACCACAGAATAGCAGATTCAGAATGCACTGAGAACCCTTTTAGCTCTTCTCCATTTTGACAAGACACAAAAATGATGGTATCAAAGTGTTTAAGTATATAAGCCCACAACAATCAAGAGATTTCAACATAGTTTGGAAAGACGGAAGACAGGTGGAAGAGTGTGAAACTGAAGCAGTAGAACAGAGGAAAAGCATCACCTAGAATATGCACAGGGACCACGTGCAACTGAGGAGGATTCTGACCCCACCTGCAGAAGTAGCTCCGTGCTTTGATGCGCATGTATGAGAGAGGGTGGAGTTAGTTAAAAGTGTGACTGAAATAGGGGAGCTCATTGAAGGGTTGTGTTTGGAGGAGTGGACTCCCAGCCCCGCCCTCACCCTCCTGAAATGAGATGATTTCATTTTGAAAACAGTGAAACTGGCGAGATCTAGGGCAGCTAGTATGAGTTTTTACAGCCGAGAAAATTGTGTTTGGGGGGGATCCTGTTACAGTTACTCCCCGCTTCTTCCTGCATAAGAAGCCAATCAATCGTTGACTTCAGGGAGCTTTCTGCACTCATTCTTTTTTTTTTTTTTTTGCTGTACGGGGGCTTCTCACTGCTGTGGCCTCTCCCTTCGCGGAGCACAGGCTCCGGATGCGCAGGCTCAGCGGCCATGGCGCACGGACCCAGCCGCTCCGCGGCATGTGGGATCCTCCCAGACTGGGGAACGAACCCGTGTCCCCTGCATCGGCAGGCGGACTCTCAACCACTGCGCCACCAGGGAAGCTCTCTGCACTCATTCTTAAATAGAAAATAACTGTCATTTGCCTGATAGCTGAGTAAAGCTTACAACATCAGAGAGGGGGAAAAAGAGTGAAAACATATCCTAGTAGGACCAGGGACAATTTAGGGAACAAAATAATTTAAGGAAAAACCTTAATTAATATCCTGAGAGAGGTTTAAAAACAGCTAGAAACTATAAAATAAGACTAGGGAGTTAATTAAAAAGAGAATGGTCAGAAATCAAGAGAGGTCTCCTGGAAATGAAAATATGGTTGCTGAAATAAATTCAGTAGGAATTTTAAAAATTTCTCAGTGTATAAAAAAGAAAGACACAATGGAAAATGTGATAGAAATATGTTAGAGAGGCTGCATCTGGGAGATCCCACATGTTACTATTAGAAACTCCAGACCCAGAAAAAAAATGGAGGGAAGCTATCAAAGGGCAACAACATTCCCCACAGCTGAAAGTAGACATCAGGCCTCAGACTGAAAATAGTTATACAAGACGAGCAAGAATAGCCTCATACCTAGGCACCCTTCCTTGTGAAACTTTAAAATACTGAAAAAATAAATTAAAATAGAATAAAATACTGAGAGGATACATCCATTCCAGAGAGAAAAATACTGGCTACCTAAAAAGAAAATTTAAAATCTGACTTTATCATACTTGTCATGAGCACCATGGATCCTGGAAGGCATTAGAAAGATACCTCCAAAGTTTTTCAGGCACATACTTTTCACCCTAGGGGTTTGTATCCAGCCAAACTATGAGTCATAAGTGGAGGCTGAAGAAGATATTTTGTACAGAAAGAAATTTGAAAAATTGACCTCCTGTGCTACACCTTAAGCTATTTATAGAAATAATTCAGCAAAATGAGGCAATAAACCAAGAAGGAAGGTAATAGGGCATTCAGTGCAGATTGCAGCTAGTCTAGAGTGGAGAGGCTTCTATTGATTGTGTGATTGAGAGCATAGAAACACCTTGAGGCATATTGTACTTACTAGGTATTAGGCACTGTTGGAAGGGAGGAGGGAGAGGAAGAGGAGAAGGAACTTGAACTCCAGAGGAGAAAAGGCTATACGGACATAAACATAAAGCCAACTAAACTATGGTTGATTTTTAACCTAGTATTGGTGAGGAAAGGAAGAATCCACTTCAACGTGACACTATAGATGTCCCCCTTTTCAGTGACACACAGGGGTAATGACCACGTATCTAATTTGTTGTCCAAACCAGAACTTGTCCAAACTCCTTACACTTCAATAGTGTAAGGAGGCACTCGAATGCTGTAACATCAGGACAACAGGTATAAACTGGAACAGCCCAAGGCGGCTTGGGGTATGTGGTCACCCTGCACAAGGGCAGTGACACTGGCACAGTATGGAACGAGGTGTAGTCTATACACAGAGACACAGTACATCTGCAGTGGGCAATATTAATTTCATTGTAATAATGGCAATACTGTCTTGGTTTGCAGCTTTTATTGTCAATTTGCATGTAAACACAAATAACTAAAGTAAACTGTACTTAGTATGTATGAGTATTAACTTGGTATGTACTGAAATGTATTGTATACTGGTATGTACTTAGTATATATTAGGCTCTAAGTGTTTTTGCATATATTAACTCATTTAATTCTCTGAATTGCCTTATGAGGTTGGTGCTAATATCATTCCCACTTTTGAGAACAGGAAGCTAAGTCAGGGAAGGGACTTTCCCAGGCTGTACCTAATTTAAGGTTGGATCGAGGCTTTGAGTTTAGGCTCTCCGCCTGTTCTCTTAAACCTTACTCCGTACTGACTCTCAAATAACAGAAGACTTAACTGCACATAGAACAGAATATAAATTTCAACTTTGACAACTAGGTTTGGAAGGTAGACAGGAGGTAGAAAAAAGGGAAGATGGTATGAATGTCCTCATTTTACAAAGTGTGACGTTGAGAGAGTTTCTAGTTGATCAACAATGTAGGTTTTTAAGTATATGACTACAAGTCAAAGAGATCATGAGCAGTGGAATAACTCATGATGACATAACTTTACTGAGCAGTGTGGACATAGGAAAGAGTGTAAAGGAACTAAACCCTTACTTATTAGTAAGTTAGAAAATGAAGAGATAATGCCTCCAATTTAGTGAGAAAATAGTCATGTAAGAGTATTACTTGGAAATGGAGAAGAATTCAAAATAACAATAGTTGGACTTCCCTGGTGACGCAGTGGTTAAGAAACTGCCTGCCAAGGCAGGGGACATGGGTTCGAGTCCTGGTCCAGAAAGATCCCTCATGCCGCGGAGCAGCGAAGCCCATGCTCCACAACTACGGACCCGGCGCTCTAGAGCCTGCGAACCACAACTACTGAGCGCACGTGCCACAAGTACTGAAGCCCGTGCGCCTAGATCCTGTGCTCCCTAACAAGAGAAGCAACCTCAATGAAGAGTAGCCCTCGCTCGCCACAACTAGAGAAAGCCTGCACGCAACAACGAAGACTCAACACAGCCACAAATAAATAAATAATAAAATAATAAAAATAATAAAAATAATAATAAAAAATAACAATAGTTGATGTAAACCTCATAAAAAAGGAAATCCAAACAGCCAGTAAACAGAGAAAAGCGTACGACTTCGTTAAGTAATAAGAGACAAGTGAGTCAAAACCAAGGAAACTACATGCCAATGAGATGGACAAATACATACAATCTGGTAGTATCAGGTATTGTAGACCTCGAGTACTATGGGAATCTTCTACCCTACTTATACTGGAGTATAAATCGACACAACTACTTTGGAAAGCATTTAGCCCTCTCCATCAACTGAAGTTATATAAATAGCCTGTGAGCCAGCAGCCCTCACCTCTGCCCTGTGTAAATGCACCAGAATAACCGGTACAGCAGGATTCCTGTCCATGATTTGCATTAGCACAAACTGAAAACAAACGAAATGTCCATTAAGAGTCAAAAATTAAAGATGATACAAATAGATGGAGAGATATACCATGTTCTTGGATTGGAAGAATCAACACTGTGGAAATGACTCTACTACCCAAAGCTATCTACAGATTCAGTGCAATCCCTATCAAACTACCACTGGCATTTTTCACAGAACTAGAACAAAAAATTTCACAATTTGTATGGAAACACAAAAGACCCCGAATAGCCGAATCAATCTTGAGAACGAAAAATGGAGCTGGAGCTGACTTTAGACTATACTACAAAGCTACAGTAATCAAGACAGTATTGTACTGGCACAAAAACAGAAAGATAGGTCAATGGAACAGAATAGAAAGCCCAGAGATAAACCAACACACATATGGTCACCTTTTCTTTGATAAAGGGGGCAGGAATGTACAGTGGAGAAAGGACAGTCTCTTCAGTAAGTGGTGCTGGGAAAACTGGACAGGTACATGCATGTAAAAGTATGAGATTAGATCACTCCCTAACACCATACACAAAACTAAGCTCAAAATGGATTAAAGACCTAAATGTAAGGCCAGGAACTATCAAACTCTTAGAGGAAAACATAGGCAGAACACTCTATGACATAAATCTCAGCAAGATCCTTTTGGACCCACCTCCTACAGAAATGGAAATCAAAACAAAAATGAACACATGGGACCTAATGAAACTTCAAAGCTTTCGCACAGCAAAGGAAACCATAAATAAGACCAAAAGACAACCCTCAGAATGGGAGAAAATATTTGCAAATGAAGCAACTGACAGAGGATTAATCTACAAAATTTACAAGCAGCTCATGGAGCTCAATACCAAAAAAACAAACAACCCAATCCAAAAATGGGCAGAAGACCTAAATAGACATTTCTCCACAGAAGATATACAGACTTCCAACAAACACATGAAAGAATGCTCCACATCTTTAATCATTAGAGAAATGCAAATCAAAACTACAATGAGATATCATCTGACACCAGTCAGAATGGCCATCATCAAAAAATCTAGAAACAATAAATGCTGGAGAGGGTGTGGAGAAAAGGGAACACTCTTGCACTGCTGGTGGGAATGTGAATTGGTACAGCCACTATGGAGAGCAGTATGGAGGTTCCTTAAAAAACTACAAATAGGGCCTCCCTGGTGGCGCAGTGGTTGAGAGTCCGCCTGCCGATGCAGGGGATACGGGTTCGTGCCCCGGTCTGGGAGGATCCCATATGCCGCGGAGCGGCTGGGCCCGTGAGCCATGGCCGCTGGGCCTGCGCATCCGGAGCCTGTGCTCCGCAACGGGAGAGGCCACAACAGTGAGAGGCCCGCATACCGCAAAAAGAAAAAAAAAAAAAAAAAAAAAACTACAAATAGAACTACCATATGACCCAGCAACCCCACTATTGGGCATATACCATAAACCATAATTCAAAAACCATAAATTCAAAAAGAGTCATGTACCTAAATGTTCATTGCAGCTCTATTTACAATAGCCAGGAGATGGAAACAACCTAAGTTTCCATCATCGGATGAATGGATAAAGAAGATGTGACACATATATACAATGGAATATTACTCAGCCATAAAGAGAAACGAAATTGAATTGTTTGTAGTGAGGCGGATGGACCTAGAGTCTGTCATGCAGAGTGAAGTAAGTCAGAAAGACAAATACCGTATGCTAACAGATATATATGGAATCTAAGAAAAAAAATGTCATGAAGAACCTAGGGGTAAGACAGGAATAAAGACACAGACCTACTAGAGAATGGACTTGAGGATATGGGGAGGGGGAAGGGTAAGCTGTGACAAGGTGAGAGAGTGGCATGGACATATATACATTACCAAACGTAAAATAGATAGCTAGTGGGAAGCAGCCGCATAGCACAGGGAGATCAGCTCGGTGCTTTGGGACCACCTAGAGGGGTGGGATAGGGAGGGTGGGAGGGAGGGAGACACAAGAGGGAAGAGATATTGGAACATATGTATATGTATAACTGATTCACTTTGTTATAAAGCAGAAACTAACACCAAATTGTAAAGCAATTATACTCCAATAAAGATGTAAAAATAAAAAGTGTAAGCTGTTTTTATTATTGGATGCAAGCTAGTGATGCTGTAAAAGCTTTCAGCAAGTATGTGTTTCTTTCTTATATAAAGAACTGCCATTAAGGCTGCCCTAATATTTTTTAGATTACATTTACCTATAGATTACTTACAGGTTCAAATCTACAGTGGAAATAACTTTTTTTTTTTTTTTTACTAGTTTTGGAATGATGTTTTTAAACCAGTTCCTTAGAAGACTCCTATGTGACCCACACTAGTAAAATATACCTTCAGGTGCCTCCTCTGTCTGTAGGGAACAGCAGTGTAAAATATGTAAACAAATGAGTGTCCTTGTTTGCTAAAATTTAGTCTGTTGATCATGTTGTATTATTGCTCTTCCCCAAATTCTCTCTCTCCATCAGGTAACATTCCTTATTATTAGGAAGAGGAAGTTCCTTAACATGTTATTTCGACAGCATAATTTACCCATGGTAAATGGTCATTATGATGATGCTTCATTTGTTTTTGATTTATTTTAGTTTTTTTTTTTTTACTTTTTTTGATGATGCTTTAGATTCATTTAGAGTCCACCATTCAGAGAGGAAGAATAGCTGGCCTACATTATTTCTCATACTTATTAAAAATTGCTGCATTCCCATTTGTGAGTTTGTTGAACGACTGGGTAGCATACCTCTTTATAAAGCTAAAATGGAGAGTAATAAATGAAAACACTCCCTAGCTATACTATTGATTTAATTGTTTATTAAAATAACCTCATATTGGACTTGTATTTTCCTCTTAGAAAATTGGCAAAGTGCTAATCTATTTAGTTTAACTGGACCAAGTACATGTCTTATTTAACTTTGATTCCCCAGCACAAACTCATTTATTAAGAATAAATGCTTGGGACTTCCCTGGTGGTGCTGTGGTTAAGAATCCACCTGCCAGTGCAGGGACACGGGTTTGAGCCCTGGTCTGGAAAGATCCCACATGCTGCGAAGCTGCTAAGCCTGGGCGCCACACTACTGAGCCTGTGCTCTAGAGCCCGTGAGTCACAATTGCTGAAGCTCACACACCTTAGAGCCCGTGCACCGCAACTACTGAGCCCACATGCTGCAACTAATGAAGCCCGTTCCCTCTAGGGCCCATGTGCTGCAACTACTGAAGCCCACATGCATAGAGCCCCTGCTCTGCAACGAGAAGCCACCACAATGAGAAGCCTGCACAGTGCAACGAAGAGTAGCCCCCGCTCGCCACCACTAGAGAAAGCCCATGCGCAACAATGAAGACCCAACGCAGCCAATAAATAAATAAAATAAAATAAAATAGAATAAACAGTCGAGAATATTGGACTTTATTTTAAAAAAAAGAGTGAATGCCTGTTGAATCGAATTAATCAGCCAAACAGTAGACAAATGAAAGTTGTGGTTAATAAGATGGGCCAGACTGAAATAGTATTCTTGTTGAGAAGCTTGCTTTAATCACCTTCTTATTTTCCAGCCTTATATAATCATGTATTAATGTGATAGAATATTTCTCATATTGAGAAAATAATAGTTTTGTATTACGCTGAATCTGCCTGGGAATAAAATAGACACCTTATCAAATTCAGTGGAGGTGTCATGAGAATTGATACCTAAGGGTTGTTGTGGGAACACATTTAAATTTTAAAAATATACAAGATTTTTTTTTTTTTTTTTTTTTTTGCGGTACGCGGGCCTCTCACCGTTGTGGCCTCCCCCGTTGCGGAGCACAGGCTCCGGATGCGCAGGCCCAGCGGCCATGGCTCACGGGCCCAGCCGCTCCGCGGCATATGGGATCCTCCCAGACCGGGGCACGAACCCGTATCCCCTGCTTCGGCAGGCGGACTCTCAACCACTGCGCCACCAGGGAGGCCCTATACAAGATTTTTGATATTGTCTCATGCCCACTATATTGTTTGGGAATCATGCAGTTTCAATTTATAGAATTGCATCATGTATTTTAGGGCTGGAGAGAAACTTGATAAGTCCTGCATTGAACCTAAAGAGGAATGCATTGCCATAAGGTGCTCATTCAAAAATCAAATAATGATGTGAATAATGTTGATCATCTCTGCTGGAGGAAAAACATGCTACACATTAAACACATTACTTATTATATATTTATTTAACAATCTTGGACTTTATTACTACAGTGTTTTGTAGTATGTATGCCTTATTTCTTTTCTTATAGTTAAATGTCTGAATTCTGAGAAATTTCAGCATGCTTTGGTGAGAGGAACAGTCATCTTATTTTCAAAAAGATGCAGGCACAGACTGTTTTTGACCAAAAGGTGTATTACTGACCAAAATTCAGCCATCTAGCTTGGAAAATAAATGAAGAATTCTGCTGCTGGTGAGATGAATACATAGGTAGAGGGAGGTGAAGAATATAAACTACTTAGCAGCCTTAAAGTTTCTCTTGACTTTGATATAAGTGCTGGAGAAACATCAATGTTATCATTCCCAGAGACCATTCATTTAGAAATGGAAATTAGAACAGATGGAAAAATACAGTGTTGGGAGTTACCTATCAGGAAACAAAATGAATGTGTGTGATATCTACCCACTGTCATGGTGAGGGCCCTGCATTACACTTACTGTCTAAAGCTTACTGTGCTGAAACCTTCACAGCAAAGGTTCCCGTTCCTCATAATGACCTCTAAGTGAAAGTGAATGAGGTTTAGCTACCAGGTGTGTGCTTCTGGAACAACACACGAAGGGCCCTATTTTTTAATTTTATTTTATTTTTATATTATTTTATTTTTTGGCTGCGTTGGGACTTTGTTGCTGCATGCGGGCTTTCTCCAGTTGCGGCAAGTGGGGGCTATTCTTCATTGTGGTGCATGGGCTTTTCATTTCGCTGGCTTCTCTTGTTGCGGATCATGGGCTCTAGGTGCACAGGCTTCAGTAGTTGTGGCTTGCGGGCTCTAGAGCACAGGCTCAGTAGTGTGGCACATGGGCTTAGTTGCTCCGCGGCATGTGGGATCTTCCCAGATCAAGGATCAAACCCATGTCCCCTGCATTGGCAGATGGATTCTTAACCGCTGCGCCACCAGAGAAGCCCACAGTGGGACCTTTTAACGTTGTTTCCAAAGCTATTTTCTTTGGAATACTGTTCTGTGAGATTTGGTAGAAAAAGAATCCCATGATCAGAATGTTTGGGAAACACTGAATATTTTATCCCCACGTTATACATTCAAAATGTATATTTTTTACATCAGACATAAAATTCCTAGAATAAACAAAAACTGAAAAAACAAACCAAAAAATCCTGCTAATTCGATTAATACAAGTTTTCCACTGAACACTTGTGAATGTTTTTGAGGCACTGGCTGATACTGAACACAGTCTTGGGAAGGTTGATCTAAGGAATTAAAATTCTGTAAATTATGAGGAAAACACTTTTAGGTGAGAAGAGATGCATATGGTAGCAGGCTTCAGTATTCTGTATTTCCATTCGGGAAATTGTTCTTATTTGATCCCTTCCACCCTTGATCCTTTTTCCTTTCAGTGGACTCTGTAGTAGGGATAAAGGGGAGAATGTCATTTACTACCCTAGAAGAGCTATTTACTCTAGTGTAAATACAGTGGAGGCTGGTAAAAGTGTGTTGATAATAAGACATATTAGCTTAGGTTCTCTTGGTAGCAAAGAACAAAAACTAAATCAAAGTTGGATATGTGAAACCCAAGGGCAGAAATACAGCCAGGCTCAGGAAAGGTCGAGGAAGCAGCTATATCATTTCCAGTAATGTGATCGCCGAACTGCTTTTCAACAAAGGGTGTCTTCCTAATGAACTTCAAAATGAGCTCTGCTGCTTGTTGGAGTTAAAAAAAAAAAATATATATATATATATATATATATATATATATATATGTTTATACATATATATACGTATACACACACACACACAAGCATGCATATATACATATGATACAAAGAAAGAAAACATATATAAGTGGATGTTTTGTTATTACAACATGCATGCCAGGCATTGGTGACCATGGGAGGTCACCTCCGTGTTTCTGAGCAAGACAGCCTAACACTCATTTTTCCATTATCACTGTTGCCCAGAGTGAACTTGTCAAAGAGATACTCCACCATTCAGACTTCCAAACCCCTCCACCCCCCATCTTGCTACTCATACTTAACCATTAGTATTTGCATAATTAATGCACATAAACATTTCAGGTGAAACTGCAGACACCCTTTATTTTAATCCCTGCCCAATCCCATTCCCTTCACTTGTTCCCCAGAGGCAACTGCAATCATGATTTTCAGGCTATGGTTCTATACTTTCACTATGCACATGCACCCACGTTCACCAGGTACCCCTACCTCACCCCACCCCACCCCAGTCTACCCCCATATACCTACATTATTTATAAGGGGAAGACTGATTTTGTGTTTTCCAGGGCCCCATGGAACACCTTCTCCCTCCCACTGTGGAGATCCTGAGCTGCATCTGGTTGGGGTATGGCTGTGTTCAGAAACTCCTGGATACCTGTTTTAAAACTTAAAAAATGAGAGATTTGCCCACATGAATCAACCAGAGACCTTTATTTATTTATGAACCAATAACTTTATTGGAAGAAACGGAAAAACTGGAAGAAAAAAACTTAAGTGATAAAATAAAGTCCAGGAAAAGAGAGTCCTGCCCTTGTTGCCAAAAAAAAAAACCAAAACCAAAACTTAAGTGAACTTCTTCTGCAAGGGCACTCTTGCCGTCTGCATGGCAGGCATGGTGACCAGGGCTCTGGTCACCCCGTGGCTCTGGGGAAGTCCAGTCCAGGCTCATTTCTTCTTGTCGCTGTCGCCCAGGGTGAGCTTGTCAAAGAGTTACCCTGCCAGCTCGACGTCTGGGGCCCCCATCATGCTCAGGGTGGTGACATGACCCTCCAGCTGTCTGATGAGCGCCACCTACTGGCTGAGGTAGTGAGTTGCCAGGAAGTGGAGCAGGTGGGGGTCGCACTTGTCGGTGGCCAGCTGGTGCAGTGGAGCAGGCTCCGGGTCGCTAGCTTCTCCAGGAACAAGGCGCACTTCATGGCCTTGAGGCCGCTCTTGCACTCGTCACTGACTGGCTTCCTGATGTCTTGGAAGTTGAGGCGGCACCACGCGCTGGTTCTGCAGGCGCTTCAGGCCCTGGGCCCACAGCGGCGCAGGAAGAACCGGCTGAAGTGCTTCAAGGCCACGTCGTCGCGGTGGAGGTAAAAGGCCACGGCCAGGCACACGAAAGAGGCGTGGAGCTGCAGGGTGAAATGGCTGTTGACGGCGGCCTCGCAGTCGGCGTGGTAGCTCTGGCGCACCTGCGAGGGCGGCGCGGGCAGCGTGGTGGGTGTGAAGGCCAAGGTGAAGGCGAAGCCGCGGGGCCTGCGGTACCTGTCTCGGAGTCCCTTTCACGTGATTTAGCACTTTCCTTCGTCTTGGGTAAGTGCAGACTTCTCTTTTGTTTGTCAGAAAACAAAAGGCTTAGGTGTATTCTTAGAGAAAGAGCTTAACTGTGTGGATGTATTTATCCCCTCCAGCCTCATTTGTCCTTTCACTGCCACTCAGCAAGCATTTTTTTTAACCCCTCAATGATGTTGTATGGAATGAGCCACAGTGGTAGGAAATACCATTGATCTCAAATTATCTTTCATTCATTCATTCAGTAAATATTTATTGATTACTTAGTATGGCCCAGGCACTGGTATGGGATTTGGGCATATATTAGTAACAAAGAAAGACAAAGTCTGTTCCCATGAGGTTTGTATTCTAGTGGAGAAGCAGACCAAAACAAAACAAAACAAAAAACTACTATTTTTCTCCCTTTCTTGTCTCCAGTAAATACGTATAAGATATTACACATGTATAAGTCAATATTTTCTTAGAAGTTAAGGATGTTATAGTGGAAGACATAAGACCAATCTAGGTATTTATAATTAATTAATTCAACAGCCATTTCTAGACAGTATTCCAAATATGTGTCAGTGTTTGACTCTGGAGATACACAGAAGAATCAGACATGGTCTCTGTTCTCAAGGTACAAGAAAGAGTGATGGACTGTTTTAAGTGCTCTCAATGGTTTTAAAGTTTTTGGATAAAATAGCTGTTTTCACTTACAGTTTTATTACCATGACTTTGACTAATGTACTTTTTTGGGGGGGTCCCTTTATTTCTCTTTGAAAGCTCATGCTGTGCTATAATCATTGTTTATGAAGGAAGCAAAGGATCAAATATCAACTGTCACTTTGTACACTTATCTGAGCAATTTTAGAGGCATTTAATTGTTGAGTCTGTAAAGAAATAGAATAATAACAATGTCTATTTGATAAGTTGATGTTAATGATAGGATCATACATTAGAGATGGAAAAGAACTACATGATCAGTTTCTCAGTGAGATAAAATTGTATTCTATGTTTGCTTAACACCAGTGTTTAGTCTTAATATAATTGCAATCTTTCAAAAATTTCCTTGGAATAGTCCATTGTAGACTTCACTGGAAGAATCTATTTAAATAGAAGAAATCTTGATTTTGTAGAACATTTTCTCCTTATGTCCCAAGATCATTTAATAATTAATTTATCTGGACAACTTTACTCTTCAAATATTAAAATAATACTATTGAATGGTTCTATGTCTACTAAGGGGTGATAATGGTGTTTCTCAGATTTTTTATCCCTCATCATTACTCCCTAGGTTAGAAGATAATGTTAAAATACATGTTATAACTAAGAGAAACCTAAGGTTTAAAATCTAACTTTTTAAAGGGAAATCAATAAACTAGCATGAACTGGAACCTCAAATTTCCATGAAGGAAATATACATATATCTAAACAAAAACATTGCATCCAGTTTTTCTTTAATGAGGAATGTAAAGCTAAATACAAACACAGAATGAAAAAACTTCAGAGCAGATGATGTTTTTAGAAAATTTTTAAATTTTATTTTTTAAATGTATTTATTTTATTTTTAAATTTTTGGCTGCATTGGGTCTTTGTTGGATGTGGGCTTTCTCTAGTTGCAACGAGTGGGGGCTCCTCTTTGTTGCAGTGCATGGGCGTCTCATTGCGATGGCCTCTCTTGTTACGGAGCACGGGCTCTAGGTGCTTGGGCTTCAGTAGTTGTGGCATGCCGGCTCAGTAGTTGTGGCACATGGGCTTAGTTGCTCCGTGTCATGTGGGATCTTCCCGGACCAGGGCTCGAACGGATGTTCCCTGCATTGGCAGGTGGTTTCTTAAGCACTGTGCCACCAGGGAAGCCCCCGAAATTAAAAAAAATTTGATAATCAAATTTTATAGTTTATAACTTGGTCTGTGCTAAGATAATGTCTTTTAAAATATCAATATAGGACTATAAGATGAAGGTTTCTTTGAAATGTTTGTGGTCAGTGTTGGTATTATGTTAGGATTCTCCAGAAAAACAGAACCAATAGAAGATATATTTGTATATTATATAAAATAAGGAATTAGCTCACGTGATTATGGAGGCTGACAAGTCTCAAAATCTGCAGTTGCCGTACTTGAGACCAGGAGAGTCCATGGTGTAGGTCCAGTCCAAAGGCCAGGAGGCTCAAGACCCAGGAAATTCAAGTTGAAGGCAGGAAAAAACAATGTCCCTGCTCCAAGGCAGTCAGGCAAGAGGAGTTCCTGCTTACTCAGAGGAAGGTCAGCATTTTTATTTTATTCAGGCCTTCAAATGATTGTATGAGGCTCATCGACTTTAAGGAAAGCAATCTGCTTTACTTAGTCTACTATTTCAAATGTTAACCTCATGGAAAAACACCCTTTCAGGCACAAACGATAACATTTGACTAAATATCTGGGTACCCCCTTTGAAGTTGACATATAAAAATTAGCTATCACAGTATTACTCATGATAAATGCAGAGTCAACAAATAAAAATTCTCATGCTATAATCTGCAAAAACTGTTTTGACTTTCAGTTCCCTTCATTAATTTACAAATGTTACAGAACTAATAGTTACACAACTGATATTAGACAATAAGTTCTGACTCCGTGTCAATGATTAGCTCTCATTCATTCATTCAGCATATTTCTATTGAGCACCTATTATATGACAGGTATTTTATAGGTACTAACATAAAAACTTGTTCTGTAAGCTCCTCATATTTGTATTTCTTTTGTAGCTAAGTGCTAGTAAATGTTACATATAATTCCTTCTTTGAAAATTAATAGATGAAGTAGGATCAATGGTATAATCTTAAGGAAGTAGACCATAAGTAGCAGCAGTCGGTGGCTTATCTCACTCTCTGTGTTTTGTGTGTGTGTGTGTGTGTGTGTGTGTGTATACATATGTATAAATCAATCATTTAATGAGAGGTAGTGAAAAGTGATACATCGATATTCTATATCTCTGGGCTGTTCACTCTGCATTACCTCATTATTACAGGTACTGGATTAGATTTGATTATTATTACCCATATTTCACAGATAAAGAAATTGTGAATTAAAGTATGTAACATGATCAAACACAGAGCTTATAAATAGCAGAGAGTGACACTCTGAATTGGATTCCTCTCTGGGTAGTTTGGGAAGTTTGGCTGGACCATGAGCTCCATTAGAACAAAGACTGTTCAACTTGTGATGCTAAATTTCACATAGTAGGGGCTCAAAAATATAAATTAAAATATTGAGTGGCCTATGAAAAGCTTTAGTTTCATTATTTCTCCAAATTAAAAAAATGAGTGGGAGTAGATGTTGAATATATATTTAAACTCTATTTCCTTTAGAAGGAAAAAAAATCAAAGACACCCAATGGTGATAAATTACTATTATAATTTTAGTTTAATATGCATAAACATAAAACCAGGCATAGAAATTGGTATGCTTTTATAACTGTAAACCAGACAATTTGTAAATATATGCAAATACAACTATAAAACTATTAAAATTAAGAAGTTCCAATTATGCACCCGATTATGCTTTTTGTCTTAAACACAGTCCCTTGTCACTGAGAACACACTAGTTGACGAGATGCAGGTTCCCTTTCGAGTGCGCCGTGTCTGTGTCCCGACATCCGTGAAAGATCTCAGTGCTCTACCGCCCTTCTGTACTGAAGACATGACGTACTTTAGCTCATATGATGATTCATAATGTACTTTTGCTTTCAGGTAGTGGAAGTCATCATTCAAATAGTGTCTGTCCATGTTCTTTTTTATTAGTTTGTGAAAAGTAATTCTGATGCAGTTTGTTGATTTCATGAAATACCATTAAAAGCCTCAGTAACTTCAATAACTGAAGAGGCTGTTCAAACTGGGAATTGAGGGGGAAGAGAACTACTGACAGAATTTTAAGGGATAACACTCTTCCCTTTGAGTTTCATTCTATTAAACTATTTTTCACCTCCCAGTCATCACTTTAAAAGGAAATTTTAGTGTTTGCAGCTGGTAAAATGTGACTATAAGGGTGGACATGCGACAGTTGTCCTTTTTACACTAGAACATGCCAGCCTAGCAGCAGTCACACTCAGTGTGATTCAAAACACACACGCAGGCATGGACAGTGAGTTTGTGCTGCTGCATTGAGCTATAGACAGATCCAGATAATTCTGAAAATGCTTCCAGTCATTTTTCATTTGGATGTAAACACAAGAACAGATCCATGGAATTCACCAATACAGGTAGAGAACACTGAGTTAGAATGGCATGGACACACCATATATCTAGTCAATAACTATCTAGGACCTAATATATTCCAGCTTTGTGCTAAATGCTGAATGATTGCAACAGGCGTTGACTTTAATCTCATGGGCCCTAGAGTCGGTTTCAGTTCACTATGTTCATTGACAGAATGTATATGTGATGGATGTAAAATTAGATGCTAATGAGTTGATAATAGAATATGTATATATATATTGAAATATTCATATATATTCAATAATATTTTGTTTGAAATCTTTACTACTATTGTCACAGATACAGAAATTGCTACAGACGTTCTCATACCTTTTCCTACATAGCAATTAGGTTTAGGGAAAATAATTTTGGTGGAATGGTGTTAGTCAACCTACAAATCCAGAATGTCTTGGTTGAAGGTGTAGATACTTTGTTTCACTAAAATCAAGTGTAAGTTTTTCCAAACAAGTTAGGAAAAAAATGCAAAATCCTTATAAAATGTTCCTTATGATTCCATACCTTACTATACTATTAACCCAATGTGTTAATAAGCTTGTATTTAATGTAATCATTATTCTTCATAATTTGACATAAGTAATGTGCTCTCACATTTTAATTTTCTAAATTTTTTTTTTTTGCAGGACGCGGGCCTCTCACTGTTGTGGCCTCTCCCGCTGCGGAGCAGAGGCTCCGGATGCACAGGCCCAGCAGCCATGGCTCACGGGCCCAACCGCTCTGCGGCATGCGGGATCCTCCCGGACTGGGGCACGAACCCGTGTCCCCCGCAACGGCAGGCGGACTCTCAACCACTGCGCCACAAGGGAAGCCCTAATTTTCTAAACTTTTAAACCATATTCTCAATGACTTATTTGCTGATTTCCTTTTTTATAAAAATATGATACCTCAACCAACCACTGTTAAACTCAGCAAAAAGCAGTTTCCAAAGTAAATGTTTTGTAAAGTGTTTCCTGTGTATTACTCACATTTATTACTTTTCCTCTGACCTTTTTATATTTCAGTTCATACATGAAAAATAAACAATGTCCTTTTGACTTATTTTCTTGAAGTCTTTTGCCATTTTCCAAATATATCTGAGTAGTTAAGGTCAGTTAAACCTATTTAAAGTTTCAAATTTCTAGGAAATATCTGATATTTAGTAACTTTCTGCCCAAATGATTTTAAATCTCATTTATTATAAAGTGAATTAAAAGATTGGCATACGTTCTTTAAATAGAAAGATTATCAACCTGCTTTTGCTAATGTAGATGGTGCTCTTCAGTTCTGATTTCATACATGACAAACAACCCAGGATTAAAGGCTCATTAATAATCTGCCAAATACTGTCAGCTGTATGACTCAATGCTCCATTAGTAATGTAATCCCTTGATTTTCTTCTGCCAGAAAAGTGATTCTTTGAAACCACTGGCAGTAATATGAATTTATACATTATATGTGTGTGTGTGTGTGTGTGTGTGTGTGTGTGTGTGTGTATCTCTTGGAAGAGAGACTGAACGCCAAGACAAAACCTTGCATTCCTTTACAGGACGTGCAATGCAGATCTATTGTGGAGTAACTGCTGGATCTGGGAAGGAAGGTGAGGCTAAAGGCAGCCCATTAGAAAGGGAAGAGGCTGTTGGAACTGGGAGCTGAGGGGAAGAGAACTACTGACAATTTTAAGGGATAACACTCTTCTTGCCTTTGAGTGTCTGTGTGGTAGAGTCCATGGCCTAGAGTAGAAGGGGGAAGCTGTACTAGAGCAGCTTCTGGTGGCGGGAATATTATTTTCTTATACATGCAGCTATTGAAACATTGCTTAACATTCCTCAGATCTTAACTGTCAAGGACAAAAAACAGTAATGATAACTGGAAATGTCAGTTCCACATCCACAATAATCTATTTACAATTGCTTCCCTCTTTCACGAGTTCTCTATCAATTATCCACGCTTTTATCCCCCCCCCCAAATCATCACTTTTTCCTTAATCACATGTATTCCTCAGTTATGCTGTAGAGAACTGCAGTTTTCCCTTCGTGGCCCTTCCCCCTTAATCCTTTTTTTTTTATTTTCCACATTAACAATCCCTAATTTTTAGAAAAAAAGACAATAGTATATAAATGAAACAAGGTGCAGAATTCCTCAGATTATAAAAATCAATTCCTGGAGCGTTATTGATTGGTAACTATATTGATCACATCAATGTAAGTATTTTAATCAGTCTGTCTACAGAGATTGCAGCTACAAGATAAAAAAACATAATCAGTTTATTCAGTTGTTACAAATGTAGGAGGGGGAAATGGAAATAGGATTAACAAGATTTTATGCAGAACCAAGAGTCCACTTCCTTTTCTTTCCAGAGACACTATTCTATAAACCATGGTATTGCTTCTCCTAGCCAGACTATGAAGCATGTTTGGTTAGATTACATTTTGAATTATACCAGTTCCTTGGAGTAAATGTCTCTATGGGACACTTGGGTTTATAAAACTCTGTTTCATAGCTGGATGATGTAGAGCATCCCTCAGACTATCTTGTTGCAAAAGAATGCTGTTGGGTCAAATGAACAAGAGAAAACAGGTAATAATATAATATTAGAACTCTCTACAAAATAACATCTCAATTCACATTTTGCGCTACGTTCAGTGACATCTTAGAAAACCATTCTGTGTGTACGTATGTATGGAGTGCACAGATTCGTACGTACATATTGGGCTTTGATCACGAATGTTAATGTTCGCTAAAATTTGTACCTTAATGTGGATTGTAGTATGAATATATATGTAGTAAATTATTATAAAGAGATATGATTATTAATATAAAATAGTATTCTGTATTTTATAATTAGGGTTAGAGTGGTATAATTTAAAAATAATAATAATATTGAATATTTTTGCCTACCCTTCCAATATTGGACGTTAGTTAGGTAAAGCAGACACTAGTGGAAACATGCATCTTAGCTGATTGTGTATGTATATACTCTGTCCATTTTTAATTCTTTAAAAAATACAAATGTTGTATTAGAAGCCATGGAGTGTTAGAAGTCAGCGGTAGTGAAAAACTGAGGTTATTGATGATTTTGTGTTTTCATATCCACAATATGAAGTGATTTTGGAAGTTTTTTGCTAGCTACTAGAAAATAAGCTAAGATTTATGTTAGCTCTTTGAATGCATCTACCGAAGTTCCATCACTAGGAAAGTGAGGTCACCCTTCTTTGATTAAATCATCAAACATAACATAGTACCATTTACATGTCCTCAAAGTTTTATTACAACACAATTAATAGCCAAGATTTTAGCTATTTACAAGGTCTTCTAACTATATACCAGATAGTTTGATGTGTACATGGCATGAACTACCTTATAAAATAGAGCTGCCTCTTTTTATTTTCTAAATATTATAATCTATCTATATTAGTGAACTGGAGCTGTGGATCAGATGATAAGATATGCATAACTGTGTGCACTGAGTGATTGGAATGCCACTTGTTATCTTTTTTCTGGAAATGTCTATATAAGAAAATAAAAGGTACTTAATAGGAATATGAAAAACATAGCAGCCTGATACTGTTCATTCTTACCCTTTTTGGGAATTTGAATAAGTAATTTATTCTCCCTTAACCTCAAGTTCTCTATTTAAAAAAGTGACCTTGGACTAGATCCTGTTGCAGATACTGTGGTCAAATGATTTTATGCCCAGGGATTCCAGCCGTTGGCTGTGAATCAAAATCAGTTGAGGAAATTCTGATTCAGCAAGTTCGGGGTTGAACTCTGGCATATGTACAGTTGACCCTTGAACAACTTTGGGGTTAAGGGTGTGGACCCTCACACAGTCGAAAATTCAAGTATGACTTTACAATCGGCCTTCCGTATCTATGGTTGAACATCTTCATATTCAGTCAACCCCAGACTGAGTAGTACTGTAGATTAAGTGAACCCACCCGGTTCAAGTCCGTGTGGTTCAAGGATCAACTGTACTTTTAAGAAGTGCCACAAGTGATTCTGATACTCAGCCAGGATATGGAATATTGATTCTATGCTATTTGATGCAAAGAACAAAATGGGAATCTCTCAGTCTATATATTGATTATAACTTACCTAAATATCATACCTTACTAAGAAAAAATATCATTGGGTGTAGCAATGGTAAAATAGCTGCAGTGTATTTCATTATAAGAGAAGATGGTTACAGTGTTACTGGTAGAAAAATGATCAGAATAGTGTATTAGTTAGGGTTCTCCAGAGAAACAGACCTAATAGGATATTTATATTATATTGTATTGGATTGGATATATAATAGGTTATTGTATTTTATATAATAGGGTAAGCTATCGTATTGCGGTTGACCCTTGGACCATATGGGTTTGAACTGTGTGGGTCCACTTATCCACGGATGTTTTTCAGTAAATACTGCAGTGCTACACGATTCGTGGTTGGTTGAATCTGCGGACGCAGAACCGGATTATGCAGTTTTTAACTGCACTCTAACCCCCATGTTGTCCAAGGATCAAATGTATATATGTGGGGAGGGGAGATTTCTTTCAAGGAATTGTCTATTGGCTTTGGTTTATGTGATTTTGGGGCTTGGCAAGTCAGAAATCTGCAGGGTAGGTCAGCAGGTTGGAAATTAAGGTAAACGTTCATGTTGCAGTCTTGAGTCCCAAAGCTAGAAACTCAGACAGAGTTTCTCTATTGCAGTCTGGAGGCATAGTTCTTTATTCATGGGAGGACTTCAGTCTTCATTCTGAAGGCCTTCAACTGATTGGATGACGTCCAGCACACTAGGGAGGAATCATCTGCTTTTCTCAAAGTCTACTGATTTACAAGTTAATCACATCTAAAATACACCTTCACAGCAGCTTCTAGACCAAAGAACCAGGCACCATAGACTAAGTTTACATGTAAAATTAACCATCATAAATGGTAAACATGAGTGAGGGCTAGCTGATGCAGGCAGAAGAATGCCGAAGTGGGTTCATTCAGAGGGAATGTGATTGGGTGTCAGAGGAGGGCTGGCATATGCTGTGTGGGTGGAGGAGGCAGCAAGGTTGTGGACTACTTGAATCTGTTGGGGCTCAAAACTGGTGCCCTGAGCCAGCATGAATTCTACCACAGTAAATGTGGTAGGCAACTGAGGGTGGGCAGAGACACACAGGATGTCATACTTGAGACCAATTAGGCTTCATTTAACCAGTGAGTTTCATCACGTTGATTTTCATAGTTTATTCTCATTCCCTTGTTCATCTGTTCATTATAGAACACTCCAGTCAGAGCCTTTCAACTTGCTTGAGCATTTGTTTATTAGCTTAGTGGTGTTGGTTTTGGTTGTCAGTACAGCACTCTTCATTTTTGGAGTAGTATCACTTCATACTAAGGCAGTTGTTGCCTATTGATTGAACAGGCCCGTTGTAATTTCTCTGCACTCCATAGCAATATCACTTTTCTTCAACCCAGGAAGGGTTGATTGAATAAGCAAGTTGCTTCCACTTTTAGTCTTTGAGCTGCCACTTGGATACTTACCATACTTTGAATCCACTTGCCAAACTATCATGACCCTGTTATCCTGTGTGCCCACCAGTTATATACATATTATCTTTCCTTACTATCTTGCATATGCTGAATTTTGACTTTCTTCAAATTTGGTTACCTTGGATAATACCATTACTACTTTGGTTTTTAAAGCCTTTAAAAGTCTTTTGGGGGCCTCCCTGGTGGCGCAGTGGTTGAGAGTCCGCCTGCCGATGCAGGGGATACGGGTTCGTGCCCCGGTCTGGGAGGATCCCATATGCCGCGGAGCGGCTGGGCCCGTGAGCCATGGCCGCTGGGCCTGCGCATCCGGAGCCTGTGCTCCGCAACGGGAGAGGCCACAACAGTGAGAGGCCCGCATACCGCAAAAAAAAAAAAAAAAAAAAAAAAAAAGTCTTTTGGGACTATAAAAGGCACAGGGCTCTAGAAATGGAATCCATTTTGGTGTGCATAAGATTCACCTATAGCTATATGAAATGCAGGTTCTTGGCTCCATTTCTAGAAAATTCTGATACAATTTATATGGAGAGAGGGGGTTTTGCAAATCTGCACTTTACAGGAGCTACAGTTTCTACTATGCTTAATAGCTATTCTGTGTTGATTCATCATAATGCAATGCAACTATGCACTTAAACAAAAACTAAACCTTCTTTTGAGAATATTAGATTCATCAAACAGTTGCAGAAATAGTACAGAGAGTTCTCATATACTCTTCACGCATCTTACTCTAATGTTACTATTTTACGTAGTACATATGTTAAAACTAAAAAGACAGCGGTGCATTACTTTTAGCTAAACTCCAGACTTTATTCAGATTTATCGATTTTTTTTTTTACAATTATGTCTTTTTTCTGTTCTCGGACCTAATCAAGTATATCACATTGAATTTAGTTATCATCTCTCTTCTATGGTCTCTGACAGGTTCCCAGCCTTTCCTTGTTTCCCATGACCTTTATAATTTTGAGAAGTACTGGCCAGGCTTTTGTAGAATGGCCCTGAATTTGGCTTTGTTTGCTGTTTTTCTCATGATTAGACAGACCAGGGTTTTGGGGGTTTTGGGGAAGATTACCATAGAGGTGAAATGTCTTTCTCATCACCTTGTGTCAGTCATGACTTACTGGTGATGTTAACCTTGATCACTTGGTTAAGGTGAGGTCTGCCAGATTTCTTCACTGTGAAGTTACTATTGTTCCCTTTCCATAATCTATTTTTTGGAATCCAGCCAATACTCCGAAGAGGGAGCTTAAGCCCCATCTCCTGGAGGGAAGAGTACTTACATATGTTATTTGAAATTCTTTGTAAGAAAGATTTGTACCTTTTCCCCCATTTATCTATGTATTCAGTTATTTCTATCAGTATGGACTCATGAATATTTATTTTATATTTCTCTATATAACTTTAAAGTTTAATTAATTTTATGACTCAAATTGTTCCAGCTTAGGCCATCAGGTGCTCCTTCAGTTGGGTTCTTGTGTCCCTTTGATCTGCCTGTATCCTTTTGATTTTTGAGTGCTGCCTTATTTCCTGTCCCTACATAATGCTCCAGGCTCATCTTGTGTTTTCATTGCCCCAGGCCTAGAATTAGTCATTTCTCCAAGGATGTCTGGTTTTTGTCATTTTGGAGAACCATGTTTAGAAACTAAGGCCTGGATGCTAGCTGTGTTTGTTGCTACTTGGTGTCATTGTTTCTAGTCTCTCCGCAGAGTTATGGAATATATGCATGTATATTAACCAATGTATACACATATCTATAATCCTTTCTATAGGTGTCTATCTCTATACCTATTAAACTAAACGTGAGTTCATACTAATGTCTGACTCTAATCCAGTATCACATGGTTCATTCTAGCTTTTGCCTCTTGCTTATTTGTAACTTCTGTTACTAACAGTGAGAAACCTGACTCAAATTATTTACCATTTATTTACTTATTTGTTCTACACTAGTGTAAATGTGTTTTCATATTTCTTAACTGTATTCCTGTGAGAAACAAACTTACCAACTAAAATGGTGTTTATGTACAGTTATTTTTGCACCTAGTCTTAGATTTACCAATCAGAACATCATTTTCCAAAGTCACTTATGTCAGTTCCTTTTTCTCCACCCCCTTCAGTGCCGTTTTATCATATATTGGGAATACAGTTAAATTTATTTGTCACAGTATGCATTACATCCAGGATACTCTGATTAAAAATTGCATACATTAAAGTTCACCCTTTGATGTACTATTCTACGTGTTTTGACAGATGCGTAGTCATGTATCTTATGCCTAGTACCATACAGTACAGTTTCATCAACCTAAAATATTCTCTGTGAGTGGCCTTTGTAGTCATTCACTCCCAACCTCTGACAAATGCTGATTTGTCTTCCATCCCTATAATTTGTCTTTTCCAGAATGTTGAATAAACGGCATCATACAATATGTAGACTTTTGAATTTGGCCTCTTTGACTTAGCAACATGCATTTAGGATTCATCCATGTTGTTCTGTGAATCTATAGTTTCTTCCCTTTTATCCCCTGAAGTATCCATCATCTCGAATACCAAGTTTGTTTATCCATTCACCTGTTGAAGGATAATATGATATGATTATTTCCCGTTTGGGACAATTATAAAAAAAGCTGCTATAACCATTTGGGTATAGGCCTTTGTGTGAATATAGGTTTTCAATTAGCTGGGGAATATGATTGCCTGATCCTATTGTAAAACTATGCTTAGCTCTGTAGGAAACTGTCAAACTGTCTTCCCAAATAACTGTATCATTTTATATTCTCACTAGCAATGAATGTATGTTCTTGTTGCACTTCAACAGCGTTTGGTATTGTCAGTTATCGGATTTTAGCTCTTCTAATAGGTGTGTAGTTATATCTCATTGTGGTTTTATTTGTATCTCTCTAATGACATATGATGTTGAGCATCTTTTCATATGCTTATTTGCCATCTGTATATCTTCTTTGGTAAAAATATGTGTATATGTATTTTTCTTTCTTTTGTTCTTATAGATTGTGTGTGTGTGTGTGTGTGTGTATACACACATATATAAAGTTAGGTTGCTTGTTTTCTCATTGTTGAGTTTTAAGAGTGCTTTATATATCCTAGATATGAGTCCTTTATACAATATATTCTTTTGGAAAGTAAAAAAAATGAAATGGATACAAGGTACAAATAAAAGTTTTAATCAACAGTCATATGAAAAATTTTGAAGCTGCCCAGTTGAACTTTAGGATATTTTAGAGAAGTGAATACTCATTAGCTTGCTAGTTACAGTATTATTAAAGGGAATGGTTGAAACATTGGCTCTTATATAAGTTCCTCAGAATTTTTCTAAGTAAGGAAGCTAAAATTATACCCTTATGAAAATTCTCTTACTATATAAATAAGCATGAAATCTACTAAATGTCTTGAGACTTTAAAGCATATTCCTATAAATAAATGAAAATATTTGTGAGATATAGGAAGATCTCTATGACTTTTGCTTCCCCTTTATGCGTTGAATATAGTTTACTTCTGTTTTCTAATTCTAATTATACTGTATGAAATAGCAATATTATACTGGATGCTTATTCTGAGACAGATAACATGCAAAACCATGTTACATAAATTATATTGATTTACAAATAACCCATTTGTTTGATTTCATACGAAATTTAGAAAGAATCTATATTGTGTCCAGTTTACAGAGGAAGAGCCAGAGGCAAAAGAGGCATTTATCATTCCTCATTCACAAGGAGAAACTAAGGCATACTTGTTAGTTAGGTAGAAAACATCATTCAGCTACATCTAACAAAGGAAATGATAAATATTCCCTTGACAAGTTAATAAACATGTTTAGAACAATTAATTCTGTCATGAAAAATACTGTGATAAAAGAATAATCCAAGATGAATCAAATCTTTAGAAAACAGCTTTTTCATGGGCATTGTTGTAAGCACCATGAAAGAGATAAAAATCTAACTGTTATTATTCATGGAAAAATCAAGGATTGCAATTGGATCTATAGAGTAACAAATATAAATCTGATGTTAATCACCTACTGCTTAAGAGGTAAATGTCTCAGTTTCCAAAGTCTTGTGTATTTATTTATTTATTTTCTTTATTTTTAAAAATGTATTTATTTATTAATTTATTTTTGGCTATGTCGGGTCTTTGTTGCTGCATGCGGGTTTTCTCTAGTTGCAGCCATAATGTATTTATTTTTATTTCTTTGGAGATTTATTTTCTTCTTACAGATCATATGGTATCACCACTGTTTAAAATTCTCATATTATTCTTTCATTTAAAAATTATTTTGCTAAAGTACTTAAAATTTTTATACAATATTAAAGGTTACTTTCCATTTACGGTTATTACAAAATATTGGCTATATTCCCCGTATTGTACAATATATCCTTGAGCCTGTCTTACACCCAAGAGTTTGTACCTCCCACTCCCCCACCCCTATATTCCCCTTTCCCCTCATGTCTGGTAACCACTAGTTTATTTTCTATATATGTGGGTCTGCTTGTTTCGTGTTATGTTAATTAGTTTGCTGTATTTTTAGATGATACATATAAGCAATATCATACAGTATTTATCTTTCTGTCTGATTTATTTCACTTAGCATAATGCCCTCCAAGTCCATCCGTGTTGCTGGAAATGGCAAAATGTCATTCTTTTTTATGGCTGAGTAGTATTCCATTATATATATATTTGTATATATATATAGTGTGTATATATATATATATATATATATATATATATATATATATCACATCTTCTTCATCCATTTATCTGTTGATGGACACTTAGGTTGCTTCCATACCTTGGCATTGTAAATAACACTGCTTTGAATATTGGGATGCATGTATCTTTTTGAATTAGTGTTTGTTTGTTTGTTTGGTATATACCCAGGAGTGGAATTGCTGGGTCACATGGTATCTCTGCCATTCGATTTTTGAGAAAACTCCACTGTGTTTTCCACACCGATTTACTTTCTCAACAACAGTGTACAAGGGTTCTCTTTTCTGCACATCCTCACCAACATTTGTTATTTGTTGACTTTTTGATGATAGCCATTCTGACAGGTGTGGAGTGATATCTCACTGTGGTTTTTATTGGATGGGCCAAAAGGTTCGTTCAGTTTTTTCTGTAAGATGGCTCTAGTAGCACTTAGTTGTCTTTAACTTTCTTCAAAACAATTTTGTTAGATTGTATGTGACAGCTGTCATATCAGCATGCATATAAAGAAAGACTTATCAAAATGGGTAAATTTTTGTGTAGCCATTTTAATATTGAAGATGGAAGAGAAAAGCAACATTTTTGGCATATTATGCTTTATTATTTCAAGAAAGGTAAAAACGCAACTGAAATGCACAAAAAGATTTGTGCAATGTATGGAGAAGGTGCAGTGACTGATTGAACATGTCAGAAGTGGTTTGCAAAGTTTCGTGCTGGAGATTTCTCGCTGGATGATGCTCCATGGTCAGGTAGATCAGTTGAAGTTGATAGCAATCAAATCGAAACGGTAATTGAGAACAATCAACATTATACCACGTGGGAGATAGCCAACATACTCAAAATATCCAAATCAAGCACTGAAAATCATTTGCACCAACTTGGTTATGTGACTCACTTTGATGTTTGGGTTCCATATAAGTTAAGTGCAAAAAATCTTCTTGACCATATTTCCACCTGCGATTCTCTACTGAAACGTAATGAAAACGTTGCATTTTCAAAACACATTGTGATGGGTGATGAAAAGTGGATACTGTACAACAATGTGGAATGGAAGAGATCATGGGACAAGCGAAATGAACCACCACCAGCCACACCAAAGGCTGGTCTTCATCCAAAGAAGGTGATGTTGTGTATATGGTGGGATTGGAAGGGAGTCCTCTATTATGAGCTCCTTCCAGAAAACCAAAGGATTAATTCCAACAAGTAGCGCTCCCAATTAGACCAACCTAAAGTGGCAGTCAACAAAAGCATCCAGAATTAGTCAACAGAAAATGCATTAATCTTCCACCAGGATAACACAAGACCACATGTTTCTTTGATGACCAGGCAAAAACTGTTACAGCTGGGCTGGGAAGTTGTGATTCATCTGCCCTATTCACCAGACATTGCACCTTTGGATTTCCGTTTATTTTGGTCTTTACAAAGTTCTCTTAATGGAAAAACTTTCAATTCCCCGGAAGACTGTAAAAGGCACCTGGAACAGTTCTTTGCTCAAAAAGATAAAATGTTATGGGAAGATGGAATCATGAATTTGCCTGAAAAATGGCAGAAGGTAGTGGAACAAATGGGTGAATATGTTGTTCAATAAAGTTCTTGGTGAAAATGAAAGATGTGTCTTTTATTTTTCCTTAATAACTGAAGGCACTTTTTGGCCCACCCAATATTTGCATTTCCCTGATGATTACTGATGTTAGGCATCTTTTTATATGCCTATTGGCTATCTGCATTTCTTCTTTGGAAAAATGTCTATTCAGTTCTGCCCATTTTTTAATTGGGTTGTTTGTTTTTGATGTTGAGTTTTATAAGCTGTTTATACATGTTGGATATGAACCCTATATTGGTCATATCATTTGCAAATATTTTCTCCCATTCAATAGGTTGTCTTTTCATTTTGTGGATGGTTTCCTCTGCTGTGCAAAAGCTTTTAAGTTTAATTAGGTCCCATTTGTTTATTTTTGCTTATATTTTCTTTACTTTAGGAGAGGAATCCGAAAAATAGAGCAGAAATAAATGAAATACAGTCAAAAAAAATCAATGAAACTAAAAGCTGGTTCTTTGAAAAGATAAACAAAATTGATAAATCTTTAGCCAGACTCATCAAGAAAAAAAGAGAGAGGGCCCGAATCAATAAAATCAAAAATGAAAAAGAACTTACAACGGACACCACAGAAATACAAAGGATCCTAAGAGACTACTATGAGCAACTCTATGCCACTAAAGTGGACAACCTAGAAAAAAATGTACAAATTCTTAGAAAGGTGCAATCTCTGAAGACTGCACCTGGAAGAAATAGAAAATATGAACAGACTGATTACCAGTACTGAAATTGAACCAGTTATTTTTTTTTTTTTTTTTCTTTTTGCGGTATGCGGGCCTCTCACTGCTGTGGCCTCCCCCGTTGCGGAGCACAGGCTCCGGATGCGCAGGCCCAGCGGCCATGGCTCACGGGCCCAGCCGCTCCACGGCATATGGGATCCTCCCAGACCGGGGCACGAACCCGTATCCCCTGCATCGGCAGGCGGACTCTCAACCACTGCGCCACCAGGGAGGCCCTGAATCAGTTATTTAAAAACTTCCAACAAACAAAAGTCTAGGACCAGATGGCTTCACAGGTGAATTCTACCAAACATTTAGAGAAGAGTTAACACGGATCCTTCTGAAACTAATCCAAAAAATTGCAGAGGAAGTACCACTTCCGAACTCATTCTTTGAGGCCACCATCACCGTGATACCAAAACCAGACAAAGATACTACAAAAAATGAAAATTACCAGCCAATATCACTGATGAACATAGATGCAAAAAGTCTCAACAAAATACTAGCAAACTGAATCCAACAATACATTAAAAGGATGATACACCATGATCAAGTGGGATTTATCTCAGGGATGCCAGGATTTTTCAGTATCCCAAATCAGTCTGACACACCACATTAACAAATTGAACAATAAAAGCCATATGATCATCTCAATTGATGCAGAAAAAGCTTTTGATAAAATTCAACATCATTTATGATAAAAACTCTCCAGAAAGTGGGTATAGAGGGAACCTACCTCAACATAATAAGGGCCATATATGATAAGCCCACAGATAACATCATACTCAACAGTGAAAAGCTGAAAGCATTCCCTCTAAGATGGGAAACAAGACAAGGATGCCCATGCTTGCCACTTTCATTCAACGTAGTTTTGGAAGTCCTAGCCATGGTAATCAGAGAAGAAAAAAAAAAAAAGGAATCCAAATTGGAAAGGAAGAAGTAAAAACTGTCACTGTTTGCAGATGACATGATACTATACATAGGAAATCCTAAAGGTGTCACCAGAAAACCACTAGAGCTCATCAGTGAACTTGGTAAAGTTGCAGGGTACAAAATTAATATGCAGAAATCTGTTGCATTTCTATATGCTAACAATGAAATGTCAGAAAGGGAAATTATGGAAACAATTCCATTTACCATTGCATCAAGGGGAATAAAATACCTAGGAATAAACCTACCTGAAGAGGCAAAGACCTGTACTCCAAAAACTATAAGACATTGATGAAAGGAATTGAAGATGACAGAAACAGATGGAAAGATATATCGTGTTCTTGGACTGGAAGAATCAATATTGTTAAAATGACCATACTACCCAAGGCAATCTGCAGATTCAGTGCAATCCCTATGAAATTACAAATGGCATTTTTCACAGAACTAGAGCAAATAATTTTAAAATTTGTATGGAAACACAAAAGATCCTGAATAGCCAAAACAATTTTGAGAAAGAAGAACAGAGCTGGAAGAGTCATGCTTCCTGTTTTCACACTATACTACAAAGCTACAGTAATCAAAACAGTATGGTACTGGCACAGAAACAGACACATAGATCAATGGAACAGGATAGAGAACCCAGAAATAAACCCACATACTCACAGTCAATTAATCTGTGACAAAGGAGGCAAGAATATATAGTGGAGAAAAGACAGTCTCTTCAATAAGAGGTGCTGAAAAACTGGATAGCTGCATATACAAGAATGAAATTAGAATGTTCTCTAACACCATGTACAAAACTAAGCTCAAAATGGATTAAAGACCTTAGTTTAAGAGTGGACACTATACAACTTCCTAGAGGAAACCATAGGCAGAACACTCTGACATAACTTGAAGCAATCGTTTTTTGTAAAAATACTTTTAATAGAACTTTAAAAATATGAACATGTGGTGGGAAAATTTTCCTCGCATTTGCATTTTTTTTCTTTTTTCACAGAATTGGTCATCTGACTGGGTATAAACTATTGGTATAAAATAGTTTTTATCAGGCATTATTCTGTTGACGTCTAGTATCCAGCAGTTCTGGTAAAGGGTTAGATGTACATCTGATTCCTTAGTAGGTCCCTTGTTTTTCTGCTCTGACATCTTTTTAGAAAGCCTTATACTTAAGTTTCTGAAATTTCATCAGCGTATGTTTCGCTATGAATCTTTTTTTAACACTTTGAACTCTGTACATTACTCTGTGGACCTATTTCAGTCTGAAAACTCAGATATTTGTTCAGCTAAGGGATATTATTTTATTAATGTCTCTGATGATTTCTTCTCTGTTTCTTATGTTAACTGATTTTAGAACTTCTGCTAGTTTTGTGTTGCACTTAATCACCATATTTCTTAATTATCCCTCATATATTTAATCACTGTAACTTTTATTTAACATTCTGTAGTATTTCCTCAATTTTATTTCCCTTTTGCCTGATTCATTGCATTATTCAGTTCATATACTGAAGATTTAAATTCCAGAAAGGGTATTTTAGTTATTTATTTATAATATATAAATGTAATATTGTGTTAATTTTTATAACTTGCTTAATCTGAATTGTAAACACAGATAATATTCTCTTATCTGGTGTATTTCCAAAGGATGTTCCACTTGATATTTGAGAGTTTAATAGGTATTACTTGAAAAAAAAATCTTTTCTAAAGTCAAATGAGTTTAGGAAACACTGCGCTTAACAAATATTAAATTTATTTCTTGAATCCGTTATTGTAAATGGCATTTAATGAACTCATGGGCATTGGGAAACTCTAAGAAGTGATTTTATAGGGCGAATTTTTCAGATTTATTTTACTAAAATATTTATAAATTAAAGAACATATTAAGGCACAGGGCAGTTTAAGAAATGGAACCATGTCACTTTAGAATATACAGCACTGGAAATACATTTTTTACAATCAAATTTTGTTAAATTTAATCTGGTATATTATTGGAAATTTCTAATATCTTTGTATTAAATAAATAAATTAAGAAGTACTTTATGAAGATAGGAGCAAGGGAATATCATTTTTTCCTCCATGCCCATTTCATTTCCTCCTCCAGGATTTTGAAACTAATTTATCACATCTTTATTTTGGTGACAGGTTAAAGTTTGGTTGTCTTTTTCTAGATGATAGTAATTATATTAAATGAAGGGAATTAAAGTACTACAGGAAGGCTTGACTAAGTTTACTTTAGCTTTCCTCCTTATCACTATTAGGAAAACAGTATTCAATCAAGACCCTGTTGACAGGGTCTAAAAAAACACTGTGTTAAGATTATTTCTGGTATAAAATTTATTATAATCAGATCAACAGTGGGCCACAGAAATAGCTTTTTAAAAGTAAAACCAATCAGTCAACATATGTATTGACTGCCTATATATTTGTAATAAGAAGAGCTGTATTGTATATTGACTGTTTTGTTGCCAAATTACAGGAAAAACCACAGTTGTTTACAGCAGTGACTTTTTTACCCAGCAGGATGGACAAAACATTCTCAGAAATGTTATACATATTTTCAATGTAGTCAATTTTGTGGTTGCAACTGTATTTATTTTGATTGATTTAACTCATGGTTAAGTGTTTGCAAGGCCCTTTGTATGTAAGTCTGTGGTGCATTATTGTGCATTATTGAACTAGAGTTCATTAGGTAATGGAGTTTTATGAACTTTATTAACTTTTTCATTTTCTTACCCAGGAGTAAATAAATAAGGTTCTTGCTCTAAATAATAATTTCATGAACTATTGGTAAGATGACTTTAATTTTAAAAAGGCTAGCAAAAATAAATGAATGAAAAGCTTGTTGCTGTGTTCTGTCATCATCATCTTGCAGAACACAACTTTCATATTCACATTAAAAAGACATATTGCTCAAGTTGATCATTAACTGGGAAAATGAGCCATAGGGTATACACTATGCTAAAGAACAGTGAAGTGAGAAAAATTCCCAAGACATTTGCCTCTTGAAAACAGCCTATAAGTAAAACCTTTTAAGCACCATGCTGTCATTTGATAAACTGTTACACTGAAAAGGTAAAAGTCAATACCCAAATTTGAGATGTCACCACACACATATACTGTGTGACTTCACTTGTCTGTAAATTGAAGTCCTCTTTTTAATTTTAGTTATAATAGTCAATATTCTGGTAGTTAGCAGAAAGTTAACAATAATAGCTTAATGATACAATAGCAGCCCTGGGAATTGAGATAATTCATGATCTATATATATTCTCAGTGTACTGCTCCTTCATTTAAGATATATAGGTACAAAATGAATGCAATAAGCAGTCTTTATTTCTTTCGCAGGTATGAAAGACTTGGGCTTCTGTGTCAAAAAGTCCTCAGTTGAAAGCTTGTTCCAAGCTATGTGAACTTGCATATAGTGATTTACTCATCAGAAGAATGGGGCTAATAATACCATATATTATAAGTATTAAGTTAGATGATTCATTTAAAATGATGCTAATGTTACACTTAGCTCATTGGCTTCAATGAATATGTGGTAGCAATTATTTTTAAAAGACTGACCTTGATAAAGTAGTCTATTCATTATGAAAAAACTCAAGTTCATTTTTAAACTTTAGGTTCTTCTGTTGTGAGTTTGGAAGGCTAACATAATACCTTTCCCCCCTTTTTTCTTTTTTTTTCTTTTCCAGCTGGTCCCTGAAATCTCATTTATATTTTTTCTTGTAGAAGTGTTAGTAGGTAGCACATTTCCAGCATGTGAATAGCTTTTGGAATCAATAAATCCTGAAGATTAGTTTGAGACAGAGGAACTAAACTTCAAAAAGTAGCTTATCAAGGGCTACATTTATATGGCCTTTAGACATTTCTTATATTATTGTCCTGAATTTTTATTTAATTTCAAGAGTAACTGTCTTGTCTCTCTAAAAACAGCAGAAAAGGAACCTTAGATATTGTCTGTGTTTCCATTACAGATGTTTCTCTCCCAGAGGCTCAATAATAATGGTGTAATAAGTAGTAGATCTTATGGAGTTTTTTAGTCCACTGAATACAGATCCACTAAATATTGGTACTGATGCACTGTACTGTACTGTGAAAATTTTGAAGGTTCATCATGCTAAATTTGCTTTTTAAAAAAATTAGAGGAAAGATTGCAAACATACAATATATAGTAGATTTCAGTGGTTTTTATTTTTTATTTATTTTTAAAAATAAATTTATTTATTTATTTTATTTGTGGCCACATTGGGTCTTTGTTGCTGCGCGTGGGCTTTCTCTAATTGTGGCAAGCAGGGGCTACTCTTTGTTGTGTTGTGTGGGCTTCTTATTGTGGTGGTTTCTCTTGTTGCAGAGCATGGACTCTAGGCTTGCAGGTTTCAGTAGCTGTGGTGCATGGGCTCAGTAGTTGTGGCTCACGGGCTCTAGAGCGCAGGCTCAGTAGTTGTGGTGCACAGGCTTAGTTTCTCTGCGGTATGTGGGATGTTCCTGGACCAGGGCTCGAAACCGTGTCCCCTGTATTGGCAGGCAGTTTCTTTTTTTTTTAATTTTTGAATTTTATTTTTTTATGCAGCAGGTTCTTATTAGTCATCCATTTTATACACATCAGTGTATATATGTCAATCCCAATCGCCCAATTTATCACACCCCCACCCCCACCCCCCTGCAGCTTTCCCCCCTTGGTGTCCATACGTTGTTCTCTACATCTGGTCTCAACTTCTGCCCTGCAACCCGGTTCATCTGTACCATTTTTCTAGGTTCCACATACGCGTGTATGACAGTCTCTAGGTCCATCCACGTCTCAACAAATGACCCAATTTCGTTCCTTTTTATGGCTGAGTAATATTCCATTGTATGTATTACCATGTCTTCTTTATTCATTTGTAAGTCGATGGCCATTTAGGTTGCTTCCATGACCTGGCTGTTGTAAATAGTGTTGCAGTGAACATTGGGGTGCATGTGTCTTTTTGAATTATGGTTTTCTCTGGGTATATGCCCAGTAGTGGGATTGCTGGATCCTATGGTAATTTTATTTTTAGTTTTTTAAGGAACCTCCATACTGTTCTCCATACTGGCTGTATCCATTTACATTCCCACCAACAGTGCAAGAGGGTTTCCTTTTCTCCACACCCTCTCCAGCATTTGTTGTTTGTAGATTTTCTTATGATGTCCATTCTAACTGGTGTGAGGTGATACCTCACTGTAGTTTTGATTTGCATTTCTCTAATAATTAGTGATGTTGAGCAGCTTTTCATGTGCTTCTTGGCCATCTGTATGTCTTCTTTGGAGAAATGTCTATTTAGGTCTTCTGCCCATTTTTGGATTGGGTTGTTTGTTTCCTTAATATTGAGCTGCATGAGCTGTTTGTATATTTTGGAGATTAATCCTTTGTCCGTTGATCTGTTTGCAAATATTTTCTCCCATTCTGAGGGTTGTCTTTCATCTCGTTTATGGTTTCCTTTGCTGTGCAAAAGCTTTGAGGTTTCATTCGGTCCCATTTGTTTCTTTTTGGTTTTATTTCCATTACTCTAGGAGGTGGATCAAAAAAGATCTTGCTGTGGTATCTATCAAAGAGTGTTCTTCCTAGGTTTTCCTCTAAGAGTTTAATAGTGTCCAGTCTTACATTTAGGTCACTAATCCATTATGAGATTATTTTTGTGTACGGTGTTAGGGAGTGTTTGAATTTCATTCTTTTACATGTAGCTGTCCAGTTTTCCCAGCACCACTTATTGAAGAGACTGTCTTTTCTCCATTGTATATCGTTGCCTCCTTTGTCATAGATTATTTGACTATAGGTTAGTGGGTTTATCTCTGGGCTTCCTATCTTGTTCCATTGATCTATGTTTCTGTTTTTGTGCCAGTACCATATTGTCTTGATTACTGTAGCTTTGTCGTATAGTCTGAAGTCAGGGAGTCTGATTCCTCCATCTCCGTTTTTTTTCCCTCAAGACTGCTTTGGCTATTCGGGGTCTTTTGTGTCTCCATACAAATATTAAGATATTTTGTTCTAGTTCCATAAAAAATGCCATTGGTAATTTGATAGGCATTGCATTGAATCTGTAGATTGCTTTGGGTAGTAGAGTCATTTTCACAATATTGATTCTTCCAACCCTGGAACATGGTATATGTCTCCATCTGTTGGTATCATCTTTAATTTCTTTCATTAGTGTCTTACAGTTTTCTGCATACAGGTCCTTTGTCTCCCTAGGTAGGTTTATTTCTAGGTGTTTTATTCTTTTTGTTGTAGTGATAAATGGGAGTGTTTCCTTAATTTCTCTTTCAGATTTTTCATCATTAGTGTATAGGAATGCAAGAGATTTCTGTGCATTAATTTTGTATCCTGCTACTTTCCAAATTCATTGATTAGCTCTAGTACTTTTCTGTTGGCATCTTTAGGATTCTCTATGTATATATCATGTCATCTGCAAACAGTAACAGTTTTACTTCTTCTTTTCCAATTTGTATTCCTTTTATTTCTTTTTCTTCTCTGATTGCCATGGTTAGGACTTCCAAAACTATGTTGAATAATAGTGGTGAGAGTGGACATCCTTTTCTTGTTCCTGATCTTAGAGGAAATACTTTCAGATTTTCACCATTGAGAATGATGTTTGCTGTGTGTTTGTCATATATGGCCTTTATTATGTTGAGGTAGGTTCCCTCTATGCCCCCTTTCTGGAGAGTTTTTATCATAAATGGGTGTTGAATTTTGTCAAAAGCTTTTTCTGCATCTATTGAGATGATCATATGGTTTTTCTTCTTCAATTTGTTAATATGGTGTATCACATTGATTGATTTGCATATATTGAGGAAACCTTTCATCCCTGGAATAAATCCCACTTGATCGTGGTGTATGATCCTTTTAATGTGTTGTTGGATTATGTTCACTAGTATTTTTCTGAGTATTTTTGCACCTATGTTCATCAGTGATATTGGTCTGTAATTTTCCTGTTTTTGTAGTATGTTTGTCTGGTTTTGGTACCAGGGTGATGATGGTGGCCTCATAGAATGAGTTTGGGAATGTTCCTTCCTCTGCAATTTTTTGGAGGACTTTGAGAAGGATGGGTGTTAGCTCTTCTGTAAATGTTTGATAGAATTCACATGTGAAGCCATCTGGTCCTGGACTTTTGCTTGTTGGAAGATTTTTAATCACAGTTTCAATTTCATTACTTGTGATTGGTCTGTTCATATTTTCTATTTCTTTCTGGTTCAGTCTTGGAAGGTTATACCTTTCTAAGAATTTGTCCATTTCTTCTAGGTTGTCCATTTTATTGGCATAGAGTTGCTTGTAGTAGTCTCAGGCTGCTTTGTATTTCTGCAGTGTCTGTTGTTACTTCTCCTTTTTCATTTCTAATTGTATTGATTTGAGTCCTCTCCTCCAGACTCTTGATGAGTCTGGCTACTGGTTTATCAATTTTGTTTATCTTCTCAAAGAACTAGCTTTTAGTTTTATTGATCTTTGCTATTGTTTTCTTTGTTTCTATTTCATTTATTTCTCCTCTGATCTTTATGATTTCTTTCCTTCTGCTAACTTTGGGTTTTGTTTGTTCTTCTTTCTCTAGTTCCTTAAGGCGTAAGGTTAGATTGTTTATTTGAGATTTTTCTTGTTTCTTGAGGTAGGCTTGTATAGCTATAAAGTTCCCTCTTAGAACTGCTTTTGCTGCATCCCATTGGTTTTGGATCGTCTCGTTTTCATTGTCATTTGTCTCTAGGTATTTTTTGATTTCCTCTTTGACTTCTTCAGTGGTCTCTTGGTTATTTAGGAATGTATTGTTTAGCCTCCATGTGTTTATGTTTTTTACGTTTTTTTCCCCTGTAATTCATTTCTAATCTCATAGCACTGTGGTCAGAAAAGATGCTTGATATGGTTTCAAGTTTCTTAAATTTACTGAGGCTTGATTTGTGACCCAGGATGTGATCTATCTTGAAGAATGTTCCATGTGCACTTGAGAAGAAAGTGTAATCTGCTGTTGGAGGGAATGTCCTATAAATATCAATTAAATCTATCTGGTCTATTGTGTCATTTAAAGCTTCTGTTTCCTTATTTATTTTCATTTTGGATGATCTGTCCATTGGTGTAAGTGAGGTGTTAAAGTCTCCCACTATTATTGTGTTACTGTCGATTTCCTCTTTTGTAGCTGTTAGCAGTTGCCTTATGTATTGAGGTGCTTCTGTGTTGGGTGAATATACATTTATAATTGTTATATCTCCTTCTTGGATTGATCCCTTGATCTTTATGTAGTATCCTTCCTTGTCTCTTGTAACATTCTTTCTTTTAAAGTCTATTTTATCTGATACGAGTATTGCTACTCCAGCTTTCTTTTGATTTCCTTTTGCATGGAATATCTTTTTCCATCCCCTCACTTTCAGTTTGTATGTGTCCCTAGGTCTGAAGTGGGTCTCTTGTAGACAGCATATATATGGGTCTTGTTTTTGTATCCATTCAGCAAGCCTGTGTCTTTTGGTTGGAGCATTTAATGCATTCACGTTTAAGGTAGTTATCGATATGTATGTTCCTATGACCATTTTCTTAATTGTTTTGGGTTTGTTTTTGTAGGTCCTTTTCTTCTCTTGTGTTTCCCACTTAGAGAAGTTCCTTTAGCATTTGTTGTAGAGCTGGTTTGGTGGTGCTGAATTCTCCCAGCTTTTGCTTGTCTGTAAAGCTTTTGATTTCTCCATCGAAACTGATTGAGATCCTTGCCGGTTAGAGTAATCTTGGGTGTAGGTTCTTCCCCTTTCATCACTTTAAGTGTATCATGCCACACCCTTCTGGCTTGTAGAGTTTCTGCTGAGAAATCGGCTGTTAACCTTATGGGAGTTCCCTTGTATGTTATTTGTCGTTTTTCCCTTGCTGCTTTCAGTAATTTTTTTTGTCTTTAATTTTTGCCAGTTTGATTACTATGTGTCTTGGCGTTTTTCTCCTTGGGTTTATCCTGCGTGGGACTCACTGCCCTTCCTGGACTTGGGTGGTTATTTCCTTTCCCATGTTAGGGAAGTTTTCAACTATAATCTCTTCAAATATTTTCTCGGGTCCTTTCTCTCTCTCTTCTCCTTCTGGGACCCCTATAATGCGAGTGTTGTTGCATTTAATGTCGTCTGAGAGGTCTCTTAGGCTGCCTTCATTTCTTTCCATTCTTTTTTCTTTATTCTGTTCCGCAGCAGTGAACTCCACCATTCTGTCTTTCAGGTCACTTATCTGTTCTTCTGCCTCAGTTATTCTGCTATTGATTCCTTTAGTGTAGTTTTCATTTCAGTTATTGTATTGTTCATCTCTGTTTGTTTGTTCTTTAATTCTCCTAGGTCTCTGTTAAACATTTCTTGCATCTTCTCAGTCTTTGCCTCCATTCTTTTTCTGAGGTCCTGCATCATAATCTTCACTATCATTATTCTGAATTCTTTTTCTGGAAGGTTGCCTATCTCCACTTCATTTAGTTGTTTTTCTGGGGTTTCCTCTTGTTCCTTCATCTGGTACATAGCCCTCTGCCTTTTCATCTTGCCTATCTTTCTGTGAATGTGGTTTTTGTTGCACAGGCTGCGGGATTGTAGTTCTTGTTGCTTCTGCTGTCTGCCCTTTGGTGGATGAGGCTATCTAAGAGGCTTGTGCAAGTTTGGCATGCAGATTCTTAACCACTGTGCCACTAGGAAAGCCCAATTTTTATTTTCTTAATTAAAAAAATTTTCAACTTTATTGAGATATAATTGAGAAATAACATTGTATAAGTTTCAGGTATATAATGTGATGATTTGTTACCTGTATGTATTATGAAATGATTACTACAGTAAGGTTAGTTTATCCATTGCCTCACATAATTAAATGTTTGTGTGTATGTGGTGAGAACATTTAAGGTTTGTCTTAGCAACTTTCAAGTATATAATATGGCACTGTTAACCATAGTCACCATGTTGTATTTTAGGTCCCCAGAACTTACTCACCTTATAACTGGAAGTTTGTACACTTTGACCAACATCTACCCATTTCCCTCACCCACCAGTACCTAACAACCACCATTCTGCTGCTTCTGTGAGTTTTTTGTTTTAGATTCGACATATAAGTGAGATCATAGAGTGTTTGTCTTTCTCTGTCGGGCTTATTTCACTTGGCATAATGTCCTCAAGGTCCAGCCCTGTCACAGATGGTAGGAGATCCTTCTTTTTTATGGTTGAATAATATTCTTTTATATTTAGGTATATATGTATGTGTGTGTGTGTGTGTGTGTGTGTGTGTATATATATATATATGTATGTATATATGTATGTATATATGTATGTATACGAGATAACATATTCTGCAAAGCCACTTGCCTATAGTCGCAGGATAACAACATGGCAATGCTGGACTATGAACTCATTTCTGCCTGGCTCAAAAGGCTGGGCTTTTAATGCTGTTTCATGCAGAGTGTCAGAAATGAAAAGCAATTTCCTTTTTCTTTATTAAACTACATATTCCTAGAACAAAATTCTCCAAAGGTTTTGTTACCCCTTATGTAACACTGTAATACAACTGATTATTATAATATTTGTATAATATACCAGCAACTTTAGGCACGTGGCTGGCTTAAAGTGGAGGCTCACATGGACACACGTACCACCAAAGGGAATTTTAACAGAGAGAAAGTTTGCTCCAGCCTACTGCAACCTATTTTCCTAACCTCAGCAAATCTTTATTTTAAAGAATTTTAATATGAGCATAATTAACCTGGTTAGCAATGTTTAATAATTACACAGTGTTTGTTTTCACTAGGGTTGTAGCAAATAGAAAATATATGTTTCAAAAAATAGGATGAGGTATAATATTTTCCCTTTTTTAGTAGGATACAATTTGATGTAAAAAGTTAAGTGCTGTGCACTTGGCGCAAAAAGAAGCAGTGAAAGGGCGATAATTAAGAAATCACAGGTTTCCATTTTGTAAGACATTAAATAACAGGAGTGGCTATTCATTACCTTTTAATTCTTCCATGTACTATCAGTTTCTTCCTTATGATGGAAATATTTGTTGAATAAATTATGCCATAAATATTTGCTTACTTAAAGGCATTGTCTTTATTATGCACAATAAAAGTTCCTTATTTACTCTAATGATAGATTGAAAGAGAACAATATCCTTAACTTTTTTTTAAATGGTGAAAGATCAGGAGAGCATGATACGAGTATGAGTGGCCATGCAGTCCACTTCCACCTTGTCTGTGGCTTTTACATCCAGAAAGGAATTTATCCCCCCTCCTGCCACATAACTGACCAACAACAGGCAAGATGAAAAGCAGGGTACAACTCATTCCAGAAAATGAAAGTATATCTTTGTGTTTTCTTTATTAGAGGCTCTGGTACATATGTTATTGCCCTAGTTTCAATAGTTGGGGTCCAAGGTTTCAAGATGTATATTTCATTTTTCATAATATTGCTGAATGTCAGTGTGGAAATAATGCACACAATTAGAAGACACTGACTCAGATCTCACACTTTAGGTAACTCAAGTTATCTGGAGTTTTCTCTGTTATTAAAATGAAGACAATAATACCCTCTGGTTTCTCTATATCGTTAACCTCAAAAAAACCAAAGATGGGCTTCTCTGGTGGCGCAATGGTTGGGGGTCCGCCTGCCGATGCAGGGGACATGGGTTCGTGCCCCGGTCCGGAAGGATCCCACATGCCGCGGAGCGGCTGGGCCCGTGAGCCATGGCCGCTGAGCCTGCGCGTCCGGAGCCTGTGCTCCGCAACGGGAGAGGCCGCAGCGGTGAGAGGCCCGCGTACCGCAAAAAAAACCAACCAACCAACCAAACAAACAAACAAAACAAAACAAAAAAACCCCCCAAAGATTGTGAATGGGCTTTGAAAACTTTAGGAGGCTACACTAACACAGATATATAAGGCTCTCCTGGTTTCTCTCTCCTAAAAACTACAGGTTTGAGGGCAGGTTATTTCTTAAAGTCTCATTGATGCTAAAAAAAAAAATCCAAAGAGATCAAACATTGCTCCTGTTTATTTCTATATGACAACTTATACCAATACAGGTAATTACAGCAATGGAAAAAACCACATAATTTCTCCAAGGAAAGTTTATTTCACTGGAAGTAGCCATCACCAATAAGCAATAGGAAGCTTTTCTAGTGACTCTCATTTTGCAAATACATTTTTTTCATCTTAATAGATAAGATTGACTGAGCTTTAATTGAAGGCTATCACACAAGATAAACCCCATTAAAGCTTTTTTTTTCTTGGGTTCTCTGTACCTTTTTGGAACTCTCCTTCCTTCCTCTCTCCCTCCTACTCTTCTACAAATATTTGCTGAGTATCATTCTGTGATGCTTGTAATATTAGGGACTTATGTAAAGTGATCATTTAATTCTCACCAAAGTTTGAGTTTGATGATATGGTTTCCACTTTATAGTTGAGTAAATGTGTTCTGTGAAATGCAAGGTCACGTAACCAAAATGTGGAAAAGCAGATTTTATGGGATGGAATAGTGTAAGGGTGAAAGCTGCTTCACAAAGTCAGAGGCTTGAATGAAGAGCCACAGAAACCAGATAATGCTGAGCCAGAGGGCATAATATTGGCCTCTTTGATGTGTGAGTAAATAAGTTTTTCAATTTCCTAGATTTTTGGGGGGGGGTATGCGGTCCTCTCACTGTGTGGCCTCTCCCATTGCGGAGCGCAGGCTCCCGACGCGCAGTCTCAGCAGCCATGGCTCACGGGCCCAGCTGCTCCACGGCATGTGGGATCTTCCCGGACCGGGGCATGAACCCGTGTCCCCTGCATCGGCAGGCAGACTCTCAACCACTGCGCCACCCGGGAAGCCTCAATTTCCTAGATTTTGAAGGCGTTAGTTACTCATTTGTCTGGAGTATTAGAATGAATTCTTCAGTAGAAGGCAACTGGCAAATGAGGGTCCTTGTCTAAAAACATAAGATCTTAATAAAACCAATCATAAAATTGGCCTCGAAGGAGAGAGCATTGAAACAAGATCACAGTGGCCTGAGTGAAACCCTAACAATAGGGAAGCTCATGTACAAAGACATAGAGGTATGAAAAGGACATGTTGACTGGAATCTGGAATGTAAGAGTGTGTTTGTGTGGCTGTGTGTGTGTGAGAGAGATGTGTTTATGTGTATAGGTAAGTTTAGATGAGCCTGGAGAATTAACAAGCATATGAATTTGACCAGATTTGCATTTTATAAAAATATACTTAAGAAGAGAGGCTAATTTGGAAATCATTGCATAAATAAGATACAGCAGTGATATGGACTTAAGGTTGTGGTGAGAAATTTTAGATTAGAGAGTAATTCTAGGCTTTGGCTTCCAAAACTACATAGAAAGGACCTGGTTCTTCAGGCACACGATGCTCACAGGCAAACTTCATTTGAAATAGAATATTTGCACATAAACAGATATCCTCTCCTATAAGGATGAAATATATACATATACTTCCATTTATAGATGAATTCCTTCATTAATGGAAACAGAAGTACACTTTAGGTCTGCACTATGAATTTTTCTAGCTACAAATTTTCCTGTCCCAGACAGTTTTAGCTGTTATTTTGGAAATGTAAAGGAGTTGCTTGATTTCTTAATGAGTGAATTTTAAATTGCTATTCATGAAATGCAAAGCATATGAATAGATTTCTGAGGATATTTGATGTTGCTGTGTAGTTTTGATCACAGATGTCTATTTTGCAAACTACATTTGCCAGGGAGTTGAAGCACCCTGCTGTTCTGTATCTGTGACATAGGATATGGAAATATTCCTTTGTGGTGAATTTTTATGAATATTGTAAAATTTAAAAATTATATTTAGTTGGGAGATAAGGTAAAATGGCATAACTCAAGTTTTACCGACAATTTAAGTAAGTAGTATTCAATCTGGTTTTGGGGGCTTGATGGAATTGTAAAAGGGGAGTTAATAATTTCATTATTAAGGAGAGTTAACATTGTTTTGACCATAGGTTTAAATTTTTGGTGAACAAAATAATTGTCATAATTATTTCATTACACTCTTAATATAAGTGGAGCTATACAATTCTCTTTTTACTCAACACTATTATTTTGAGATTCCTCCCATGCTGTAGTGACTTAACAAGATCTTTTTTTTTTTTTTTTGCGGTACATGGACCTCTCACTGTTGTGGCCTCTCCCATTGCAGAGCGCAGGCTCCGGACACGCAGGCTCAGCGGCCATGGCTCACGGGCCCAGCTGCTCCGCGGCATGTGGGATTTTCCCAGACTGTGGCACGAACCCGCGTCCCCTGCATCGGCAGGCGGTCTCTCAACCACTGTGCCACCAGGGAAGCCCAACTACATCATTTTTTTTAAGAGTAATTCTGCTTTTACTTATGGCTTCATTTTCACCAGTAATTGATACAACAGTGTAATGTTCATAACACTACAAAAATATGAGAGGAGTATATATGAATGTTGGTCTCATAGTTGATAAAATATTGATGAATCTGAAGCAAAATTCAACTTCTTTAATAGATATAGGTATATTCACATTGTCTTTATTCTTGAATGAACTTTATTAGTTTGTGTATTTCAAGGAATATATCTATTTCATCTATCTTGTCAAAATTATAGTCAAAGTATACATGTTACTTCTGGTTATCCTTTAGATAGCTGTGGAATCTGTAGAGTGATGTCACCTCTTTCGTTGCTGATTTTAGCAGTCTTTTTTTTTTTACTAATTAGACTGGCTTGAGGTTAATATACTTTATTGGTCTTCTTAAAGAATCAGCTTTTACCTTCATTGATTTATCTCTATTTTTTCTGTCTTCTATTTGATTGAGTTCTCCTCCCAATTTTGTTCTACTGTTGACATCCATTTTGCTCTTATGTATCTTACAAATTCCATACTACCTAAAAAAATACCTTTCTTTAAATACTGAATCACCAATGATTTTAATATATAGGAAATCTTATTTACCCATGTAGTTATCAATTTCACTACTCTTTATTCCTTTAGATACTTATTTCCATCTGGTATAATTTTCCTTCTGCCTAAATGAAATTATTCAACTCTTTTGGGGGTACTTTATGTCTGCTGGTAATGAATTTGTTCATCTTTCGTATGACTGAAAAAAATCCCTATTTTGCCTTGGTTTAAAGAGATGTTTTCACTGTACATAGAATTCTAAGTTTACCAATTTTTTTTCTTTCTTTAAGGAGGCTGTCTACTTTTTCTCAGTTGCATTATTCAGATAAGAGGTCTGATTTCATCCTGATTTTTGTTTCTTTGTATGTAATGTGTCTTTTTTCCCTCTGGCTGCTTTAAAATTTTTCTGTTTATCACGGTTTTTGAACAATTTGTTTGCGATATGACTTGTCCTTTTTTTTTTTATGTTTCTTGTGCTTGAAGTTTGTTGAAGTTCTTGGATTTGGGGACATAGTTTCCATTAAAATCGGGGAAAAGTTGCCGTTATTTCGTCAAACATGTTTTCTGTCTTGCCTTCTCTCTCCTCTCCTTTGAGACTCCAATTTTTTATATATATACATTAGATTGTTTGAAGTTTTCTTCAAACAGTTTACTGATGCTCTGCTCATTTTGAAAAATCTTTTCTTTTTGTTTGTGTTTTATTTTGGTTAATATTTCTTGCTTAGTCTTCAAGTTCACTAATCTGCAGTGTCTAATAATGTCATGGATGCCATTCAATGTGTGTTTTTTTAATTATCTTACACTTTGCATTTTTCATTTCTAGCAGTTTGATTTAGGACTTTAAAAAATATATTCCATGTCTCTAACTTAACTTTTTGAAATGAACCTTTTGAGTATAGTAATAAGAATTGTTCTATGGTCATTTCTGCTAATTCTAACATGTGTGTCGATTATGAGTTGGCTTTGATTGCTTCATTTCTTCATTACAAGGGTGATTACTGCCTCTTTGCTTCCTTGATAATTGATTATTGGATGCCAGCCATTGTAAATTTTACCTTTTTGGGTGCTGGATAACTTTTTTTTTTTACAAATATTTTTTACCTTTTTTTCTGGGATACTGTTAAGGTGCTTGGAAATGGTTTGATCCTTTTAGGTCCTTTTAAAGATTTGGTAGAAAGAAATATAGAAGTCTCCTGTTATATTATATGGCTAAATAATGTTCCTGTATTGTTCTTTTATAATATATGGTTAAATATTCCCAACCACCGAGGCAAGACCTTTCCATGTATATTGTCCATTGCCCTGTTAATCTTGAGGCTTTAAAGTCTGGCTGATAGGAAAAGTCAGTATCTCAGGCCCTATATGAATACTAGGCACTCTTTTCTATAGTCCATTTAAGTGGTTCCTTTCCTGCCCTCTAGTAATGTACTCACACACATAAGCTGATCAGTAATCAGCTGAACAGTTAGCTGAACAGTAATCAGCTGAACAGTTAAGATTGCCAATCAGTGAACAGTAAACAGCTGAACAGTTAGGTGCAAGATTCTGGAGTTCCCTCTCTGTGAATCGTTCTCCTCTCTGGTACTCTGTCTTGAAAAGTCTACCCACCGTGTTCTGTAGAGTCTCTCAGCCCTTTCTCCTTTATTTAGTGAGACTGCTGGTCTCTGCCTGGGATCCCCCTCCCTGAGCTGTGGCCTGGAAACTCAGGTAACATGAAGCAACCATAAGGCTCACATCATTTATTTCCTGTCTCTCAGAATGAGTCTCTGCTCCTTGATGTCCAGTGTCTTGCAAACTGTTGTCTCATTTCCCTACCCTTTTTTTTTTAGGTGTTCCAGAGGGTAACTCTGATCCCTGTTACTCTATTTTGGCCAGAACAGAAAATGTAATTGACTTTTTCTTGCTTTGTCTCCACCTATTTGTCAATCTACCTTCTCAAAAGTCACCAATGACTTCCAAATCATCAAATATCGTCAGTCCCTGACTTACCGTGGTTCGACTTTGTGATGGTGTGGAAGTAATACACATTCAGTAGAAACCATACTTCAGATTTTGAATTTTATCTTTTCCCAGGCTAGCGATATGTGGTATGATGCTCTTTCGTGATGCTGGGCAGCAGGAGTGAGCTGCAGCTCCGAGTCAGCCACGCTATCATGAATGGGAACAACTGGTACACATAAAGCCATTCTGTACCCATTAACCATTCTGTTTTTCACTTTCAGTGCGGTATTCAATAAATTACATGAGATATTTAACTCTTTATTAAAAATAGGCTTTTTGTTAGATTATTTTGCCCAAATGTAGGCTAGTGTAAGTGTTCCAAGCCTGTTTAAGGTAGGCTAACAAACTATGTGGTTTGGTAGGTTAGGTCTATGAAATGCATTTTCAATATATGATATTTTCAAGTTACAATGGATTTCTCAGGATATTACCCAATCATAAGTTGAGGAAGATCTGTACCTTATTACATTCTTACTGATCTCCATCCTTAGAAATTGTAGCTCACACTCACATCATTGAAACCGAGTTCTCACTTAACATCCATCCCATTCTATTTTCCTTTTCCCCCAATACTCATGAAATTTATCTACTTTAAAATCCATGAAATAAATACCAAACTCCTTAGCATACAACATTAGGTGTTTTACAAGTTTGATGCAGCATAGCTCTTCTTTTGCCATAGCCAGTAATACTCCAATACACAAATTACATATTAGATATAATTCTTCAACCATGGCTGCAACTCGTATCTTTTCTTAAAATCCATTTTTTCTTCATTTGTTTGCTCAACACATGTTTGTTAAGTTCCCATTTTGTGTCACAGTGTGCTGTATCCTCAAACTATTGCAATTAAAGATACAAACATTATGTTTTCCTATAATAAAATTTCTACCAATTCTTTGCCAGATGAAATAAATTTTGTCATATGAATTATTTCAAAGATTTTGTTCAAACTTCATCCTTGAAGTACATTCTTTTGGAGTAAGTTTTGAGTGGGGCAGGTTAAGATTGCAAATCAGTGAAATAGAATTAAATGTGTCAGTACAACCAGGATGACCTAAGATTGGTGTGTCAGAAGCTAAAGTATGAAGCAAAGGAATAAAAATTTAGGTGACCGTGATTCAATGGGAACTTGGTTTAGTCTAGTGACCATTGTGTGTAACTGTTATTATTATTATTATTCCCTGCAGTATGAATCACAGGCAGAACATCTCCACTTAAGGTCAAGGACAACGTGACATTTTCATTTAAAGAAGAAAAGATGATTAGCAAATTGCCTACAGTTAATGGCCAGTTAGGAAAACATCTGATAATCAGATACCTTTGAAAGTTCACTATCTCCCCACTTTGTGATATGGCATATACTTTTTCCATATGATGAGAGATGTACAATTAAAATTACACACACCCATTATTACAATTATCAAGTGAAATGTAATGAATCAGCATCATGTGTTCCAAGTAATGCTTTCAGAGCTCACTTCACTCAAATGAAAGAGATTACATTACTGTATGAAAATCAGAGTCTTCCAATTATCCATCCTACTCTGGCCATGGAAGTCAATATCAGGAGATAAGGCTATTGAAAAGGAGCCTGCTGAGGTTGTTTAACATCTCTCAAAGCCATATTTCTGAAAAGTGATTATCGATGTAGGATCCCATCTGTTTGCTCAGTTGCCCCATGTTTTGCTTCTTGAAGTATTAGGGAGCATGTTAATGTTGTATCTTAAAGGTAATTGTTACCATAATTTTGGTTTTTTATACCAACGCACAATAAAAACATTTTTGACACCTTGTTGTCTAGGAAACCTTTTCAATATCAGATTATTATACTAGCTTCCTCTTTTAGTTTTCATTTTGATTTTCCATTTTTTTATCAACATGACATTGTTAATTCTCTATATGCTTGGCTTCTATGTGTCACTTCTCTCTCTTTTGATATGATCAAATATTTGTATATAATGATGTTTCTACTTAGTCATCTGCTTTTCCAAGTTTTCCAAATTTCGTCTCCCTTGTTTAATATTTCTTTATAAATCATTCCAGGCATGCATCATTGTGTTCATCTTCTCTGAACTTCAATTTCATCTAATTTTGCCCTTAATTTTCACTGTGGAAGCATGCAAAGTTTGTTCTTCCTGAAATATCAAGAAACTTCATATTTTATTACTTGAATAATCACATGAAAAGAACATGACTGTGAAATTGTAGATTCATTTCTGACCTAGCAAACGGAAACACAACCAAGAAGCTGTGTTGTGTAAAGTTTAACTATATAGGAGAAAAGTATCAGCCATTATAACATTGAAAGCATAATGTGACTAATCACAGACCAAAACTTTGTGAATTTTAGAAATTAAAGTGTTAAAAGATGAAGTTCAGCATTCAACTATCATGAGAGGCACTGATTCTTTCCTGTAATAATGTACTTTATATAGGGAAAAATAAAAAAGTACAGACTCATTTCTGATTCCTTAAAGAGGAAACACCTTTTATCTTTTCAGAAATATAAGTCTGATACATGTTAGTTTTCCTTCATTTTCCTGGATCAGATTTTCAGTGTGTCTCACCACAAAAAAAATACCATTCTCATGCTCTCTCTTACGTCAGGTTTGTACCCTCCACTTTCTACACTGATGGTAGAATATTACTCTTCTGTTTTTTAAATAGCAGCTTTACTTTGATTATGATTCACGTACCATACAATTAACCCATTTAAAGTGAACAATTCAATGGCTTTTAGTACGTTCACTCAGTTGTGCAGCTATCACAACAGTCAATTTTAGAATATTGTCATCATCCCCAGAAGAAACACTATATCTATTAGTAGCCACTACCTTTTACCCCCATCTCCCTCAGCCCTTGGCAACCACAAATCTACTTTTTGTCCATAGATTTGCCATTCTGGACATCTCATATAAATGATTACATAGAATATGTGGTCTTTTGTGGCTGGTTTATTTCACTTAGCATGATGTTTTCAAGGCTCATCCATGTTGTAGCATATATCAATACTTCATTTCGTTTTATTGCTAAATAGTATTCCATTGCATAGATATACAATATTTTATTTTTTCTACTGTGAATAAGGCTGCTATAAACATTTGCATATACTTTTTTTATGTGACATACATTTTCAGTTCTCTTAGGTATATACCCAGGAATGGAATTTCTGGGTCATATGGTGGTAACTGTATGTTTAACTTTTAGAGGAAGTGTGAGATTATTTCAAAGCAGCTGTACCATTTTACATTCCCAATAGCAGTATATGAAGGTTCTAATTTCTTCACATCCTCACCAACACTTGTTGTTATGTCTTTTTGATGATAGCCATGTCAGGGTGTGTGAAGTGGTATCTCGTTGTTGTTTCAATTTGCATTTCTCTGATGGTTAATGACATTAAGCATTTTTTCATGAATTTACAGACCATTGTATATCTTCTTCAGAGAAATGTTTATTCAGATATTTTGCCCATTTATAATTGGATTATTTTTCTATTATTGATCTGTAAGAGTTCTTTATATATTCTAGATTACAGGCCCTTTATTATATATATGCTTTGCCAATATCTTCTCCCATTCTGTGGATTGTCTTTTCATTTTCCTGATGGTGTCCTTTGAAGCACAAAAGTCTTTTTAAAAAAATTTTTATCAAGTTTGATTTATCTATTTTTTTCTTTTGTTGCTTGTGCTATGATTTTGGTATCATATTTAAAAAGTTACTGCCTAATCCAAGGTCACAGAGATTTACCCCTAAGAGTTTAATAGCTTTAGCTCTTACATTTCCATTTTGAGTTAATTTTTTTCTATGATATGATATGAGAGATGGGTCCAACTTCATTCTTTTGAATATGAATATTCAGTCATCTCAGCTGCATTTGTTGTAAAGACTATTCTTTCCCCCATTGAATTATCTTAGCAGTGCTGTTGAAAATCAATTAAATGTGAATGTGAAGATTTATTTCTGAGCTCTCCATTATATTCCACTGATCTATATGTCTAGCCTTATGCCAGTACCAAACTCTCTCGATGATTGTAGCCTTGTTTTAAGTTTTGACGTATGGAAGTGTGAGTCCTCCATTCTTTTCAAGATTGTTTTTGCTAGTCTGGGTCCCTTAAATGTCCATATGAATTTAGGGTCAATGTGTCAAATTGTGCAAAAAAGCTAACTGGAATTTTGATAAGGATTGTGTTTAAGGTGTAGATAAATTTGAGGAATATTTCTCCCTCAACAATATGAAGTCTTCTGATCCAAGATGTCTTTCCATTTCTTTAGGTGTTTAATTTCTTTCAGCAAGGTAATGCTACTTTCAGAGTATATTCTTTTGTTATAAGCCTCTGCCCTATGAGTAGAGGCTTTAAGTGGTTTTAAAAAAAATCATTTTCACCAGCTATGATTGTTTTGCTGGGGAATGGGTCTGCTTTTCATATCATCATTCCATAAGTGCTAACGTGAGAATAATCTTGAGGTTGATTCTGACTGCATCCATTTCTTCCTTGAATTATATTGCTTTCTTATTACCCTCTAAACAATGAATGATCATTTTCTAAATATGGTGATGTGCCATCTGCCTTACAAGCATTGTTTTTCATTTTTTCTCCATGATAATCTGGACATAGAGAATGACTCACTATGTCCTGAAAACCCGTCTACCTTTTAGTAATTTTACCTTTACAATGAACCTTTTTACATGGCTCTTTCCTCTACCTCTGTCAAAGAGTTTTCAGTCTTTGAAGGATCCTTCAAGTACCACCTTCTCCTTCATGAATCGTTTTGCATTCTCAGGAGGCAAAAGAAGCATTTCCATCATCTGCCTATATTAGCAATTTGAAATTCTTCCATAGTCCTTATCCCATTAAACTTTGCTCTAGAGTCATTTTATGTATACTTTTCTAATATACTATTCCATGAGCTCTTTGTAGGCAAGATTTCTTACCTTTTTATTAATTCACTTCCACAGTACTTAGCCCAATTCCTTTCATATAATACGATCTCAAATTTTTGCTGAATCCAAGTGAATGTGTTCTGTGTCAAAGTACTATGCAGCTTTTATTCCCTTAAAGAATTCTATATATAAAACATTCAAGGGGCTTCCCTGGTGGCGCAATGGTTAAGAATCTGCCTGCGAATGCAAGGGATGCAGGTTCGAGCCCTGGTCCGGGAAGATCCCACATGCCGCGGAGCGGCTGTGCCCATGAGCCATGGCCTCTGAGCCTGCGCGTCCGGAGCCTGTGCTCTGCAACCGGAGAGGCCACAACAGTGAGAGGCCCGCGTACCCAAAAATAAATAAATAAATAACAGCAAAAAAAACATTCAAAATTGATCATGGAGCAATTTAAATTTGATCTCTTAATTCTTTTACTGGACCATTAAAGCGCTATATTTCATCTTCTAATTAAGGGATCTAGCAAAAGGAACAAAGCTGGCCTTTCAGTCTTTACTGTGACTGCAGCAACACCATGGATTACAGTGTAGATTACACTGATTTACTGCTAAGTAAATGGAGACTTGTGGACTAGTCAACACTGTGTATACTCTGCTCATTGGTCATATTAGGTCCCAGTATTGCTTCTATTTGCAATGGCTTCACTGACTTATGGGGAAAATAAAATCTTTTTCTCCTAGGAGCTTTAACAGATTATATTTACATTATTTTGGTTAAAATAAATACTTATGAAAAAGTAAAATTTCCAAGGAGTGGGTAGCATTAATAGCACTGATTTGCATTGATTTGGTAATTTAGGAGTATGAAAAGTGGTTTGAGAAGTGTTATGAGCATTCATAGTCATTTAGATATTTTTTTCTAGAGCTTTTTGGAACTGTGAAATTGAAAACAGATGAGATTTGGACTTGATGGTAAACAGCCCTTAGATTTGCCATGAGATGGCATAGAATCCATTTTCTTCTTTAATACAAAAGATAATGGACAATTTGAATATCATACTTGCACAATCTTATAGACTTGTTTTCCGATCTGTACATTTTGTTTCTGTGATAAGGCATGATTCATTTCAAATTTATGTTATATTTTGTGATGCTTTTTAAAAATTCTTGTTTCATATTGGTTGTTTTGGTTTTTTCCATCTACTAGGATATATATAGGACAGAGAATTTTATATATATATATATATGACAGAGAATTACAACAGGGCATATGAGTACATATATATTGAGTATATACACACATACAGAGAAAAATACAAATAAGAGAAAATAAGGAAATTCTTAGGATCTTCCTAATATTATTCTAATGTCATTTTTCTTATTTTAACCTAAATCTGTGCTTGAACAAATTCATCAAATAAGATAGAATACTTCTTTAAGATGGGATCATATATTTTTTTCTACTTTAATGTCTTATGACAAGAATTTTGCACTTACATTCCCAGATTGCCTTTCTGAAATTGGTAATTTTTATTAGTGGCATTTAATTGAGTTTTAAAAACGATTAAAACTATGACTTTATAAATAAATTATTTGAAATTTCTCACAACACATGCTATGTATGTAATCCATAGATACAAGGCAACAACAAGATGTGTGGGCTCGGGTAAAGCTCAGATTTCAATTTAAACAATTAATAGTTTATTTTCTAAAAGAATTTCTAAATATCTTTAGGATAAATGACACAATACTAATAAATTCTGTTGTTTGTATTTGTATGTATGTCTGTATTTACTTATTTTTTACAAAGAACTGGAAGTGATACAGCATTGGTGGAGTTGTTCCTCTTTGAGCCCCTAGCATCTAATATGAGGGAAATTCTGCTCCGTGCCTCTGTTACCACTAATTTCTTAGATTTATTTGACCGAACTTCCTATTCTTTTTCCTTTTCACTGCTCCATTTGTGTTCTTCTTGAAGGTGAGATCTTTAACAGGATAAACTTTGTACTTGTTCAAATAGTCTTTAATTCAATTAAAATAAAATTACCAATTAAAAGTCCTCATCACAAGAAAAAAAACTTTTGTAACTATGTATGGTGGTGGATGTTAACTAGACTTTTTGGGATGATCATTTCACAATATATACAAATATCAAATCATTATGTTGTACACTTGAAATTAATATAATGTTATATCAATTATACCTCAATAAAATTTTTTAAGTATTGAAAGAAAGAAAGAAAAATCTGGACCTCAGTAGTCTCTATCATCAAGAAACTTTTCTTTTTGTGATACTTTTTGTGTCCCTGGAACTGCCTTTCAGAGTGGCTGATGTCCCTCACCTTGGACAGACCTGGGAAACTGCTGTGGATGCTTTGGTTGCTGGAAAGAGAGAGTATGATGAAGTCTAAAGTTGGCTAGATTGTGTCAGAGTGATCATGGAATATCCAACTAGGTAAAGAGGTGCCAGAAGAAAAGTTTCCAAATAACCAGCATCTTTCCTTGTCTTCCACAGAAAGCTTCCCCCTTCCTCAGTGCTGAATAGTGTATCTAGAGCAAAATGACCTGCACTCAAGTGCCTGCTTATTAAGAGAAGAGGTAAATATGCACGTTCAGGGGTGAGAATATAGGTATTAAGCATTTAAAGATGAGTTTCAACAATCCCTTTCTTGATCTTTTGCTTAGCAACAAATGGCTTTGACAAAAATCTCTGGGTACACACACATGCACGCGCACGTGCACGTGCGCGCACACACACACACAAAGGGTGGGGGGGAGAGAGAGAAGCGTTTGTGTTATTGCTTATTTAGCCTTATTTAGAAGACTGTAAGAAGACCCTGTTTTTCTCAAACCTCACTGTCGAAAGAACCAGGATTCAGGTTATCTGCTAAAGAGTTCAGTATTTAATTACAATCAACCATTCAGTTAGTTAAATGTATATTTTGCTCACTAAATGCAAGGGGTTTTAGATACAACTTCTGGGTTGAATATTAAATTTCCATATTTAAGCTTTCTTCTTATATCTTGCATTCATTATTCAAAACTTTATCCTCGTTGTGTTGCTTATACTTAGAGTTATCCCTATTGCAAATTTCCTAGACTTTTCTTTCCCACCTCTACCCTACCTACTCCTAATTTTCTTCTTTCTCATTTTCTTTCTATAAATCTGTTTTGCAAAGGTGGGGTCAGAAAGCAAAGTAGATTTTGGAATCCTAGAGGTCTATTTCAAAGTTATTATAATTATTATATTACTATTATTTTTACTATAGTTTTTTGAGCTCATGCTATCTGCCAGATACTTTAAACATGTTCTAAATATATTAGTTCATATAATCTCCATAAGAAAAAAATTATCATCAAAGCAGCGTTCTCATTTTACAATCAGTCACTCTCATAAATATAGTTTCTCTGGATCTGTATTCATCAGTTTAGTAAATAAATAGTTCGTGTGTTCATTTTGTACCGTGTAATGTATAAGTTACTGTTGTTAAACAGTGATTAGCCTCATAATCTTTTTCTTAATGAGGATAACAAATAAGCAAAGAAAAAACTATAATAGCAGGTAACAAATGCAGTGGTACAGATATCCTTGTCATCTCATAAGATAAAGATAAGGATGTCAGGGGAATGTTTTAGAGAAGGTAATATACTTTTCTTCTTGAAAGAGGAATTAATCAGATACACAAGGTTGGTGTGGACATGACCATGGAGAGAGTATCCCAGGTGAATGGAAGAGAATGTGAAAGATCTCAGAGACATAAAACCTATGATATTTTCAGGTAATTTAAAGAAAGTCAATGAAAGGAAAATCAGAAAGAACAGAAAGTACCAGATCTTGAGAGCTGGCTAAAGCAGAGTTTCTTTTATTGAGGTATAATTGACCAAAAACATTATGTAAATTTAAAGTGTACAATGTGATTATGTGACATACATATATATTGTGAAGTGGTTACCACAATAAAGTTAGGTAATGTGTTTCAGAAGTTGTGTAGCCTTAGTTCAAATCCAAGTTCTGCCCACTGTTACCTTTTTGTGCCTCAGATTTATATCTGTATAATTGAGATAATAATAATATTTTCCTTATAAAGTTATTTAGGGGTTAAATCAGTTAATAGCTGCAAAGATTTTACAGTAGCTTCTATCATATAACAAATGCTATATGAATGTTGGCTGCTATTATGCTCTGCTAAAGAGACTGAAGGGACAGGTATATATTTAGATTTTCTTTAACAGGATCCCTGCAGAATAACTGAGATGAATGGATAGTGGGATGCATAACTGCCCTCACTGAGACCAGTATATAGGTTAGAAATATTGCATGAACCAACTAAGATGGTACCTGTGCCTATGGAGAAGAGGGCATGGATGTAGATTGTCCCTGACTCAGGACCTTTATTATATGGAGAAGGAAAATCTGTTTTGAAAAACTGGCTCTACTGTGGTTCTGCTTACAGAAATAGGAAAAAAAAAAGTAGGAAGAGGTTTTTCAGTTGAACACCTTGTCTTAAGTTGCCTATCATGCTTTGTAATGGAGGTATCTGGTAAGTGGTTGAAAATGTGTGTCTGGAGCTTACATTTAGATTTGTAAGAGAGTCATCATGAGAAAAATTAGTAAATTTTTGAAGTATAGTTAGAAAAATTATGAATCATAAGTGCATAGCTCAATGAATTTTCACAAAATAAAACACCCATATCATCACTATATTTTAATCTGAAGATAACTCACTTGAACACATGAAACATATATTCTAGTCTGAGAGTGGCATTTTAGTATAAGAAACAGACCATAAACTAAATGAACTTCAAAATAATTGGAGTTATTTAATTGTTTATAAAACATTAGCAAAGATATATGGAGTTTAGAGAAACCCTTATTAAAATGCCATTTTCCTTCTCTTATACTTCCTTTCACCCATAAAATTTCTCAGCTATCTATTCCAAACTCTTCAGTAGAACCCCAACCCTCTCTACAGTTCTTTTTAAAAACTCTGACAAAATATCTTTTCTTTAAGCAATAATTTATTTCTTTTAATTGTTTAACTGTTCCTCTTCCCCTAATTGTATGTCCCATGCAACTCAAAGAACTAGGCTGTGAATGTTCAAACCCTTTCAGAGAATGGATATCAGCAAAAACACTAATAAAGAAGAATCAGAACCTCTTTTATAGGAAATTATTGGGAATGCTCACAGAATAATATTTCTTTTATATTGACATTTAAAAAGCTTTGAGAAGGAAGCTCTGGAAAACATCAAAAGTAGACATTGCAGCAGGAAAAATAAGCAAGGGACATCTGGAGAGGAGTCATAGAAATCAAAGGAGGAAGAAATTTCAGAGAAATGGAGGGTGGCAATCAGTATAGTAGGTTTCAGAAGTAATGTAGATGGTTTCCAAAAATTTTCAATTGGCTTTGACAAATTGGAAGTTTTGGTGATTTTAGTAATTCCTTCTAGTGGAGTGACTAGAGAAGCTAAATTCCAGTGGGTTGGGAAGTGCATGGGGATTAAAAAGTAGAGGTAGAGGGGCTTCCCTGGTGGTGCAGTGGTTGAGAATCTGCCTGCCAATGCAGGGGCACAGGTTCGAGCCCTGGTCTGGGAAGATCCCACATGCCGCGGAGCAACTGGGCCCGTGAGGCACAACTACTGAGCCTGCGCGTCTGGAGCCTGTGCTCCGCGACAAGAGAGGCCGCGATAGTGAGAGGCCCACGCGCCGCAATGAAGAATGGCCCCCGCTTGCCACAACTAGAGAAAGCCCTCACACAGAAACGAAGACCCAACACAGCTATAAATAAATAAATAAATAAATTTATTAAAAACAAAAAAAAACGTAGAGGTAGAGAATTTAGATGACATTTCAAAAGAACTAAAGTATGAGGGACATGAAAGGAATAGTAAGATTTCTGGCAGGGTGAGGGAGATGCAGAATAGATGGAGAGTTGCTTTTGAAGATTTGAGTGGCTTAAATGAATATTTTCTTAAATTCTGAAGAGGAAAGAACCAGTAGATAGGAAGCAGATAATGATATATAAATCAGATGAATTATGCTGATTGAAGAAATGAAAGCATATGGAATCCAGAGCACAGATGGAAGGATTGTCACAGTCATGAGGAAGAATACTTCCTTTAGTGGGACAGGTAAGAGAAGTGGATATGACTGTAGATACATTACAGAGGGATCAGGGAGGTGAGCTATGCCTGGCTGAAAAGGCAGTGTTTCTTGCTGAAACACTTGAAATCAGGTATGTTACTTCCATGAGAAGTGATTCAAGTCCACTTTCTGACCCTTTCCTAATCCCTCACATAACACGTCTGAAGGGAGAAGGATAGTTTAGGAATTGGTTAGAATGAATGTCTTGTTTACTTTTGGAATTGGATGTGTTAAATTTTAGTTTATCATAGTAGTTCTTTCTCTTTTACTCAAATGGCTGGAACATTAAGCAAACCAATGACCTACTCTGTTAGACAGTCCTTTTTTTCTTCTGCCTCTTCTTGCCACTCAAATAAGAGATAGAAAGTAAGGAGGATTAAGTTTGGATGCATGCCATGTCATCTACATTCCTGCTTACCTGTTTTCCCCTGGTACCTTCCTCTGCCTAATTCCTGTTGGTAGGACCTGGTGAAATTCTCCCTTCTTCAAAGAGATTGCTAACCCCACATCTGAATCATGACCAGTGTTATATTTATGTGTCTCATAGTAGCCCATTTTTTATGTCAAACAACTGTTGATATTTATAATTGCATATTTTTGGTATTGTTGTTTAAATGTTGCTTTCCCATAAGACTGTAAGCTTTGGAAAGGTAGGTACAAAGTATATTATAACTTTACGTTCCCATTGTTCCTTTTACAATGATCTGTTTAGAGCACCTCCCAGCCAAGGAACCATATGTCTGTGGTCCACAGCAGGATTAAGGTAACCTTGATTCTCTGAACAAGCACTGAAGTGTCACTGTAGCTTGTATACTAGTTGAAGGTAAAGGCAATTGATTACTAATGATCTGGCTGACATAATGGAAAACATACTCATTAAATTTTAAGAGGACACTGACAATGTATTATTGGGAATTTTAAATGGTCCAGTGTCATTTGTTTCCTTTTTGTATTCTAACTTGATTCACTGTTTCTTAGTTAAAAAGAATGCAAACATCTGATTACAGACAGCCTAACCAGCTAAACACCAGACCAAACAGGAAAAGAAATGAGAAACAGATTAAAATTAATTTTTGATGTCCAACACATCATTAGTCAGTAGGCACATAAGCAAGTGATTATTTTCTTAGTTAATTCAGGAGTGCTGGACCAAAGAAGTTAAGAAAAAGCTCTTTAACTTTTTGTGTGTTTCTGTTTTTAAAACTTTCAGAGCAGTGCAAGTAAACCTCAAAAGTGACAGGTAACTTGGTTCAGAGGCATAAGCCCTGCTGGAATTAAGCCTAAGGTTACTGTTAATCTTATAATAAAATTGTATTATATGTGTGTTTAAAGTGCTTCCCCTTTATGAATACGGAATAACTCAGAAGGCAAGGCAAAGCTTATTTAAATAAAGCATAAAAATAATTCCAAGCGTACAATGATTGTTTCTGACCTCTGAGTTTCTATAGGATGATAGCAGCTTCTTAAATCCTAATCTTTCCACACATGCTCTAGAACCCATAGAGGTCAACAAGGAAAGAAAATAAAACCATGAGAAACTTATGCCAAAAGCATAGAAGTCAGAGAATACTACAACTTGGGTTTATGTCTAATAGGAAGACATCTGAAACCAACAAAACTCATTTTGAAGCCCAGGGTGAAGGGGAGATTCAGATGAGACTGCTGAAAATCACGAGCATGCAGCAGAATAAAACTGGTGCCAGAACGCAGATAAATTTCTCCTAGAAAAATGAGGTCTTACCCTGAGTGGAAAAATACCAAAAACAAGTAAGAGACGAGAAGAATTAGAAAACACTGGGTACTAAGAATCCAAAGGAAGGGACCTAAAAGTGTGGGACCAGAGGTAACAGTCATAGAAAGGCACTGCTTCTGGGAGAAAGGGAGCAACTTGGAAGGGATGAGCATCCCCTGGACTTTTGAAGATGAAGAGAAAGAAAAAAGTATATGGAGGAGATTAGAGGTCCTACAGAAACAAAATAATGCATAATCAGAATATATAACCCTCTTTTCATTGTGTCATTCATTAAAGAAACTGTACTTCACTATAGCAATTCTATTCTAACTCTAGAAAGTAATTAGGAAGAAAAAGAGAGAGTTATACATGATTATAGGGTTTTGACATTTTGACCTGCCAGTAGCAAAGAGCATAAATAATACTGAGATCTTGGTTTTTAAAAATCATTCCTTGCTGAAAGGAACCAGGATTCCTTGGAGATATGGCCTGTTGTAGGAAAGGTCAGAGAAAGTACAGGGTAAACCAGAAAGCAAGGAAGTGCTCAAACACAGATGAGACCATATCCAAAAAATTCAGTAGTTGCCTTGAAGTTGGGCCCAATGAATACATTTGGTACAGTGTGAGCATTACAGAGAATAATGATGGTAGTACATTAAACAATAATAAATATCTATGAATAAGAGTAAAGAAAATTTCATAATTATTTTGGAAAGAGAGGAGAGGGATAGAAGAGATAGGAAATGATCTCTTAAATATAGGATTTAAGATCATACCAAATGATCTCAGCAAGTAAATGTAAAAAGAATTTCAGAATTAGAAACTCACTGTTTTGTAACTCCTGATGTCATAATATTTTCAGTTAAGGGTCAGTGGCTGAAACCATATGGTAAAGAAATGTGGAGAACAGGGTCTTTACAATCCCTTAAATTACGAATTAATTACAAATGGAAAATATGTCTTTACAACAGAGAAATCAGTGGCCCTCTCATAAATCACTATGATATGACCTGGCATTAATGAAATGCAGAGAAAGTTACACAATATTACCTACGTGGTGTCCTTGCCAGAAATATTTTGTCTGAATTTAAACATGGGAACACACTCTGATGAGTCCTGAAAGTATAACATACTGAAGAACAGCTGGCCTTGACTCTGCAAAGTATTCAGTGTAACTAGAAGTACAGGACAGTAGATCAGCTCTTCCAGATCATGGAAGATTTCCATGATCATAGCAAAATACGATGGTTGATGGTTGAATTAGATTGAATCATGGGGAAATTCACGAGCAGTAAAGAGTACATTTTGGGGAAAATAAGAAAAGTTGTAGTGTTGTATGGGAGGAAAAATAATTTTCCCTTTACTCTTCTAGATTCTTGGCTAAGATGCTATAAGGGTAGAAAAACTTTCCTTCTATCCTTCTAAGTTCTTTGGCTGGTCTAATAAACAAATAGACATAATACAGATTAACAGGAGAAAGACAAATTTAATTTCGTATGTAAGAGAGTCCCATAAAATATGAGACCCAAAAGGCAGCCAGGTAATTGAAGCTTATATAACATCCTGAGCTAAGGAAAGGGGTAGGGGTCTGGGGATACAAAAGGAAGGAAGGCATTCACAGGAATGCAGAGGAGATGTTTAGAAAACAATGGTTATCCTATTATTCAGGTAAGTTTCTTAGGTAAAAAGTTATCTCTGGTAATAGCTCTCTTCCTGTATAGGCTCCCTTTCCAATGTAAATTTAGGAACTTGAGGTAGAGGTAAAGAGCTTTTCCTGAATCTGTTGGGTTTTGATTGTTTATAGCTCAAAATAATCCTCCTGCCAAAGTAGCATATTTTCGGGTGGCAAATGTTGCTCCCCTTAAGTTCCACCTTTGAAACTTCAAATAAGTCTCACAACCCAGACGCTAAGTTGATAGATTGCTGCCTATCTCGTTGACCCAGTCTCAGTCTTGAGCATAGGTCAGTTGAGTTAACAGTTGTGTTTCATTTCAGGAGGTGGATGATGCAGGTGGGCTCCCAAAGTTAGACTTGTATTGCATAAACAAGGAAACAGATATTTAATCAGAGGATTTCCATGGAATAGAGAGTTTCTATGGAAGAAAAAGAAAAACGAAGGTTAATGGTTGGAGCAAATTATGAACCCAGTGTCTGAGTCCTGAGAGCTGCCAGTCAAGAAGACCTCTAGATCTAGATATCAGGCTTGAAACATCTTCAGATGGAGAGAGGGCAGACAGACAGTGGGAATCTGATGGATTTTCCTGGTTTGCAGTTTGAATGTCTCTGATGAGGGTACTGGGTGTACCAGTCTGAGTGGCCCATGCAGTAACAGGCACAAAGGCGATTGTCTAAACAAGCTATTGTGGTGATTTCTCTGAAGTTTATATCAAGTTATTCACATTCTGTTTGCAGGGGTGCAGGAAAAAGCTCTTGTTCTCCCATCTAAGGATGGGAGAAAATCAGAAATATTAGTTTGGAGAGTTGTAGCCAGGTATTTGAGGGAACTGAAGGAATTAAAGATCCAGTCCACTTTACAGGCAAATAATAAAACCTCAAAGACAAGAAACAGCTCTAGAATCTAATATCCACAAAGGTGTGTTGCTGAAACATACTTTTTCTCTCTAAAAAAATTCTACACCCTCATTTTTACAAAGAAACCAAAATAAGACTAATTTGTTTGCAAAGTAAGTCTAATTTCAATAAAACTTGTCCTGACTTTGTACAGAAGTGCAGCAAGAATAGTGATTGACCACATAAGCTCTTTTAAACATGCTTTGCTGGAATTTTTCATAGGGAATCTCAGATTGAACTTTTGAACTTTTTTTTTTTTTTGGCTATGCCCCGCAGCTTGTGGGATCTTAGTACGCCAACTGGGGATCGAACCTGCACCCTCAGCAGTGAAAGCACGGAGTCTTAACTACTGGACCGCCAGGGAATTCCCCAGATTGAACTTGTAAAAGCCTCTCGAGGGTAGGAAGCCAAACCAAAGACTTCCTATCTGACTTCACTTGCAATACCTATAGATATAGGTGAATTCTTCTCTTCTCGAGGTTCCCCAATTCTCCTGAGATTACTGCACCGGTCAAGAAGTTCATTACTCACCTGATTAGGCTGTTGGGAACCCTGTAAGCAAGGTTCCAGGCTGTCTTTTCAAGGTTTTTTATTCGCTCCATAAAGTCACCCTTAATTTTTTAAAGTTGTCTGGTCATATTTGATTCTATGTACATTATTCTCAAATATTACATTCCAGTCAAAGCCTTGGTTAATATAATCAGTTCCCTATTGTGTCCTGTTACAAGAAAAGCAGATATCTATTGCACTTATGCAGATAACTAACTGTATTGCCGTGAGATGAATACTCAAGAGTTTCCCAAATCTGGAGGGTCAGGTAGGGAGAAAAAGTAAATGTTTCATCTTTGTTTACAAAGGTGTATCTTACCCAATTGCTGCTAGCTTAAGAGAAAAAGTTTTCTTTTTTTTTAAACATCTTTATTGGAGTATAATTGCTTTACAATGGTGTATTAGTTTCTGCTGTATAACAAAGTGAATCAGTTATACATATACATATGTTCCCATATGTTCCCTCTTCCCTCTTGCATCTCCCTCACTCCCACCCTCCCTATCCCACCCCTCTAGGTGGTCACAAAGCACCGAGCTGATCTCCCTGTGCTATGCAGCTACTTCCCACTAGCTATCTATTTTAGGTTTGGTAGTGTATATATGTCCATGCCAATCTCTCATTTTGTCACAGCTTACCCTTCTCCCTCCCCGTGTCCTCAAGCCCATTCTCTAGTAGGTGTCTTTATTCCCGTCCTACCCTTAGGTTCTTCATGACTTTTTTTTTCTTAGATTCCATATATATGTGTTAGCATACGATATTTGTTTTTCTCTTTCTGACTTACTTCACTCTGTATGACAGACTCTAGGTCCATCCACCTCACTACAAATAACTCAATGTCGTTTCTTTTTATGGCTGAGTAATATTCCATTGAATTGCACTTTATTTTTGACTTGGCCCCCAAATTAGTCACACAATTACACAGTGTTTAACAGTTAATCCTTCTTGGATTTATCTACATGTATATCACTTTCTTTGCTCAGTATTGTTCTTTAATCCCACTTCTTCACGGTGAGTTTAATTCCCTTCAGTAAGAAACCCATTCCTTGGAAGTTTTACTATTGAGGGTCTATAGGTAGAAATTTCTGTCTTTGTCTGAAAATGTCCTCTCTTTCATTTTTTAATATGGTTAGTTAAATGTTCTATTCTAGGTTCAGAGTGATTTTTCCATTAGTACTTTAAGGATAGTGCTTTCAGCTATCTTCTGGCATCTATTGTTACTGATGAGAAGATTGCTGCCAGTCTAATGGCTCTTCTTATTTGATATTCTTTCTTTCTTCCAAATTGTTTTTTAGACTTCCCTCTTTGCCATTATGTGATGTGGTTTACCAGCTGTTTTTTAGCCTTGGTTCCCCAGAAAGCAGAGCCTCAGGCCAAGAGTTTATGTGCTATTATTTAATTAGAGAGTACAATGCAAGTGAACAGGATTGCAGGGCAAAAGCAGTGAAGCAGGGAAGGCTTGGCGATTCAATATGAGAATGCATGATCAAGCTGGGATTTGACCTCTGGAAGTTCTGTAAACTGGATCTCAAAATTATGGGGAGGGAATGCGAAGAAAGGAGAAAGAATTCATCCATGGGTTTAGCCTGTGGGGGAACTGAAAGGGTTGCTTTAGGAATATTCTCACCTGCTGGAGTAAGGAGAGAGGTGGGGGATAGATTTGTTGGAATCATGAACGCAGTGAGACACTGTCAGATTGTATATATAAGTAGTCTGCCAGTGTTGCACATTCTTTTAATGTGGAACAAAGGAAGGATCTGGCTGAGGTGAGGTATACGATACAGGATATAGTCATATATTTGTTTTCATTTCTTTTACTGGTGACTCCATGCACTTCTTTTATCTGAGGATTTATTTCTAACTTAATCTCTGAGAAGTACTATTTCTTCAAATACTTGTTAAATTCACTCTAATCTCACCTTCTAAAAATATTATTAGATGAATGTGGGTCTTCCGTTTTATCCTTTATTCCTTTATCATTCACATTTTCATTGAATCTCATAATTTTTTCTGGCTTATTTTCAACTTATAAAATTCAAATTCAGTTTTATCAAATATGTTATTTAAACTTTCTATGGAGTTTTGAACTCCAATGAACATACTTTTTCTGCCTTTTTCTGCATCAATTGAGATGATCGTGTGGTTTTTCTGTCCTTCATTCTGTTAATGTGGTGTATCACATTGATTGATTTTTGTATGTTGAACCATTTTACACATAGATCCCACTTGGCCATGATGCATAATCCTTTTAATATGGTGTTCAGTTCATTTTTCTAGTTGGATTATAGCTTATCTTTGAAGGTTCCAGCTTATCCTTGATCTCCTAACTTCAAATCATCTCTCATTCCTGACTGCCAGCCCTACTGACTTCGGGACTGGCACCAAGAGGCAGGGCAGTGGATTTACATAGACTGCTTAACCAAGTCCCACTATCATGTAAGGTTTAATCTCTATAATAAAGTCCTTCTAGTGGTTCTACTTCTCCAATCAAACCTTAATATAGAGTTTATCTAATGTCATCTGATATTCTGATCAAGGAAAAAGGGAGAAAGCCAAGGTATAAAGTATAGGAACAGAAAGAAAAAAATACAAAGGGAAATATATTAAATTTAGGATGATGCACTGAACATAAATATGCTGTAAAAATGTAAAAACTGGATGAAATTGATTATTTCCTAGTAAAATACATATCACCAGAATTGATTCAAGAAGAGTATGAAGAACAAAGAGAACCCTTAGAAGACCTTCATTGCTACTTTTGGTGAATTTGTCCACATTTCCATCTGGTTTGGCTTGGAGATCCCACCTCCATATTCTCGTGCTGGGCATGTGACCAAGACCTGGCCAGTTAGAATTCCCTGAACTTGAGGTTTTAACAGAAATCCCAAGCTGAGTCAGTCTTTTGTATAAAGGCTTTCTCTTTGCCTGGGTTCAGTAAATTGGTAATATATAAAAGTAGAGTTGCTTTTGGTCATTTTTCTTGCCACCCCTTGGAGAAAGCTTTCCCCAAAATAACACAAAACAAAACAAACTGCAGAGGGAAGAATATCCAAGTCAGAGAAACATTTTCTATTTATATCCTTTGGGCCCCCACACTTAACCTGTGTCTGAAAGTATGAGCACTTTCAAACTTTGTTGTATTGTGAGTCAATAAATTCCTTTTTAGCCTTTAAACTAATTTGTAAGGGTTCTCTAAAATTACAATTTATAATTAATACAATGACCATGGCAGCAATTGCATAAGATTTCAAGAAGCTAATTTTCTTGCAAAAATGAAGTTATGGGTATATACTCTTTCAAGTTCAAATACTCTGAAACTCTTTCCCTGTTGCTGAATTTTTTAATTCCTTTATATTGGATTTCAAAATACAAAAGAAAATAGACTCTGGTTCAAGATGTTTGTGAATGTAAGCGTACGTAGCCATTACCTTTGCCTCTCAAGAATCTATCATAATAATGGTGAAATCTGAAAGAAAGGGAAGCCCACTACTATAATATGCAAGGAGGGGGCTTCAGCTTCGGAGGTATATATATGTGCCCAGCAGAACTCCTGAGTAACTCAGGATGGCAAGAGGGAGAAGTAGACTGAAAGTCTATGTGGGGCAGAGTTACTTCACCTACACCTTTTTCTCCGAAACAAAAAGCCTGACAGAAAGGCATTTAACCACCCTCTTACCAATTCTTTCTTTTAAAAAGGAGCCCTTTAAAAAAGATATGTAAAGACTGTTTCCAGGTGATCTATAATGGCCAGTATGTTTGTTACAGTTCCTGCCAAAGACTTATTCTTTCAACATTTGTAGGTTTTTACAATAGTGGCAGGTCTCCATCTGTTCATAGTAAAACTAAGCATTTCAGGTTCTGTCCTAGTCCATGAATTACTCCTATTTCTCCCAGGATTTATTTTTCTATTTTTAATATTTATCTTATTCTCTCTTATGTCATGTCTATCTCAAATATCTGAACAAATATTTATGGAACATCTACTTTGGGCAAGGCAGTATTTTGGGTGCTATGACTATTGTAGTGAAAATTACAAAACCCTTGTTTTCCTAGTAGTTTACATTCTTCTTAACATCTAGAGATATTTTGTTTTCTCTTCATATTTACGAATGAAGACCGTGAGCTCTGTGTTTATGATTATCTTTACACCTCTCATTTTTCTGTCTTGATTATCTTTGCTAGCTTCTTTATGTCTGTCTACTTTATAATTGCTCCTGTTCCAAAGGATTCCATCCATCTCCCTCCACTACTACCATGGAACATACTTTCACAGGCAATACTCATACTTCTTTGACTTCAGTCTGGCATCTTTATCCTGATTTTAGAAGTATACTTGATATTCTGTGATAGCTAGATGAACATTGCCACTAAAATATCACTCTGACGTCTCAAATCTCAGAGATTCCAGCTGCACTGTCATCTATTCCTCTACTATGACAAACAAGTTTTATTGCATTTCTTATATCAGTGGAACTTCTCACCATCTACTCAGTCACCTAAACCAGAAACTTAAGGTCATCTTTAAATTATCCAAGCAGCCACCAAATTTTATTGTGCTTCTTTAATACTACTTGAATCTATATGCATCCATATCTCAACTGTCTCACTATTATTTCAGGACTTTATAGTTTTTTCTTCCAGTTAATGCCATAACTCCGTAAGTGGGACCATCTAAATTTTGACGATCTGTTCATATCCCTGCTAGTATGACCATTCTAAAAATTGAAAAATTTTATTCCTATTAGAAAAATCGTGTTGACTCTGCATTGCTTAGAGATCTAGTTCAACTCTTCAGCCTGATACACAACACCACTTGTTACCTCTTTGGCCTCATCTCTTCATTTTTTGCTAATGTACTTACATCTCTTCCTCTTCTACCCCAGAGCATGATGATTCATACTTACTGTTTACTGAGCCCTAAATTTTCAATGCATCTTTACTGTTGCATGCAGTGTTTATTTTGCTTAGAATAAAATTAATGACTTCATTTCATTGGCTAATTGCTACTAGTCCTGTAAGATACAACTCAGATATAACCCAACTTTAAGGAGTTTTGAATTATTGGTGTAGATTTCTCCTCCTAGATCATTCCATTATATCCTGTATCTGAATCTGTGTCAGGGCATCCCTCACATAGAGTGTTACTGTATGTTTATTCATCTGCCTTCTTTAAAATGTAATACATTGCTTAATGATAAGTGCTATACTTCTTAACTATAACCCTAGCACCCAGCATTGGGCATGGCACATTCTTGGTCAGTGTTGAATGCCTGAAATAGTGATTTAGAAAAGGGTTGGCAGATATTATAACTTACTAGGCAAGAAACCCTATACAAATATGTTAAGTAAGTGAGAGAGATCTAGATTGAAATAGATCAAATCCAGGATGGTAGGTAACAGTATTAAAATAGGTTTTCTTTGGAGAATAAAGGGTGAAAAATAAGTCTGAGATGTTCACAGTGGCCAAAAATTCTGAAGCAATGTGTGTGTGTGTGTGTGTGTGTGTGTGTGTGCGCGCGCCAGTAACTGTTCTAGTTTTTAGAAATGTAGTAGTAATTTAAAAAAAAGAAAGATCTTTTGGAGCTTCTATTTTGGGATAGGAATGGGGAGGAAAACAAGCACAAGATAAATAAAAAATGTTTTAGATAGTCACAAGTGCTACTAAAGAAAAAAAAAAACTGCCAGAATAGAAGATGACAAGGCCAGGGGTGGTAGATAACTGTGTTGTGACTAGTGATGTCAGAATGGAGAACCCAGAGCCCAGAGTTGGCTTATAATTAGTGTCTGTCCTCTACGAATGGTGGATGAGAGAAAAAGGAATTTCCCCAAAATGCTTTTCCAAGTCCCCACATTTTTGCAGTGATGTTAAAGATGCTGGCTTGATGATTAAAAATGGAGAGTTTTGAATATCACACAAAGGAGAGCCTCTTATTTCATAGTGAAAAAGCCTGAGTTAGGATGGTAAAGAATTTTCAAATCTTAAATGAAGTCACAGAAAAGAAATGCAGTTCAGATTTCCATTCGAAATTCTCATGCCAGGAAACTTCTCATTGAAGGGAGTATACATTCACCTCTCAAATAATGAAAAGACATGAAATGTTTGGTTAATTGTAGTAAAGAAGATACTGAAGATCTCAAAGTATTGTATATTGATAACAAGTAATATTACTTAACAGAAACGTCACATTTCTTTGTGAACTTTCCAGTACATGCAGTGTTTTGATGTTCATGTTGTTCGATGCTCAGGCTTGTTTGCATTTACAAAAGAATCTTTATACTTAATTCTTCATGGAATATTGAGAGCACAACTTATTTTCATGGTTAGCCAAAAAAAGATAGATTTTATATTGCTATCAAAAACTTATCCACAGGCTATAACTACTTTCAAAAAGAATTTGTTATTCAGATAAGGGGTTTTTTTTTTTGGAATTAGGCCAAAATAAACAAATACTTAAAAAACTACAAAGAAAATACAGAGAAAATTCTTAAGATGGAAATATTTATGCTCACAATCACAGTGATGCTGTGTATTTAAACTGATATACTGTAATGTAAAAAACGTATCAGGTTGAGCTCAGAAGATTCAGGTACAAATCTTCTCCATTTCTGCTTTGTCAGGGCAGACAGAGAGGAATATGATTTGGAAGAGCAATATAATACTCAGCAATCGCTTTGAGACAAAAATCAGTGGCTATATAGTTTCAAAGTCAGAGTGTTAAACTGGGTTTATGATATAAGCAGCATACACTGGTACGATGAGATAGGGTGATGTGAAGTAAAGTTAGAGCGATACGATATTGGTGGTTGTTCAAACAGGAAGGATACTGTCTTCTAGGAGCTTCAGTATCAGGAATTAGGGATTTCATTCTTGGGAAAAATGGTAGAATATCATGTCGTAGTGGGCCTAGAACCAAGACATTAAGCCATTTTCTTGTCTAGGACTCATTATAATCATTTTCTAGGTACAGGATGGATCCCAGATGAGAAGTTGTATTAGTTTTCTGTTGCTGCGTAAGAAATTAGTACAAATGTAATGGCTTAAAACAGCATCCCTTTATTAGCTCACAGTTCTGTAGGTTGGGATACTGGCATGGAGTGACTAGGTTCTGTGTTCAAGGTCTTAAAGGTCTGAAATCAGCATTTTTAAACCCTTGTCAGATAATTCTAACATCTAATTCATTTTGCGTTGGCATCATGTATCACATCTTATTCAAGCTGTCATGTATCTGGTTCTTGGTATAAGTAGTGATATTTTATTGTCTTTTGGACATTTTGGCTATTATGTTAGGATACTTTGGTCCCTATTTAAAGTGTTTTTTTTTTTAAATTTTTAGCAGGCATTCACTCTTTATAGGTTTGGCACACATTTCCTGTACTTTTATGGACTGTGGTTCCATGATAACCTAATTTTCAGAACCTTTGTGGTACCCTTTTGGTCTGTTTCTCTTGTGCAGGTGGGGTTACCTCTGGTCCCTTCTCATGCTGCTTATGGGGTCTGAAGTAGCTTCCCCAGGATATGGCACTTGGTACTTCTGCTGAGGGAAGGGAATCTCTGGAACACTTGATGAAGAGTCCTTCCTGGGCCAGGCACTTGTGACAGGGTCTCCCTGGACTATAAGGAGTGGAGGGTGCTTACCAGGTTGAGAGCTTTCTGCGGAGGGATCTCCGTTGCTGGTACGAGCAAGTTGCCAGATGTTTCTGGGGAGGGGAGAGGAGTCTCAAGCCCATCTGAGGAGAGCATTTTCCAGGTGGGAGCTTTTTGTGGTAGGAGCACTTTTGCTGGGACCCTTAGCCACTGATGTGTCTGGGTGGTGAAGGGGGATCTCAGGCCCAGTGGGGAAGAAAAGCACTTTCCCTGGTCACTTATTGTCATCAGGGCTTCCAATTGTTTGTCCTTGCAGGTTCTGCAAGGCTCGCCTGGTGTTTGGGGGATTCCCATTTGATGTGATGGAGGAAGAGCCTCTTTGAGCCACTTCCTGTTACTAAGTTGGGAGTTAGGAAATGCTGGGCCTGGATCACATTTTTTTTGTTGGTAGAGGGTCATAAGGTGCCCTGCCATGAGGTTGTTCATCCATTCTGAGGGTCCCTAGGCAATTCACCTTCTCTAGACCTTTCAGAGATCTCCTTTGGTTGTCTCATATTATTTCCAGAATATATAGTTGTGCGTATAAAGGGGGAGCAGGGAGAGGGAAGTATAAACCATCTTATCTGGATTAGAAGTCCTCTCTGTGCCTTTTAAATGCTCACCTGATTAGGTCAGGCTCACTCTGGATAATCTCCCAATCAACTGTGCTATATATCATAATCTAATAATGGGAATGATATTCCATCACATTCACAGGTCTCATACTCAAGGAGAGGGGCTACTACAAGGATCATTGGGCATCATCATAGAATTCTGTCGACCAGAGAAGGTGCATGTGAATGTACTGAAGCATTAATTAAGCAATTATCATCCTTTGGAAGGTTTTAATCTGTTAGGATAGTATGAAAGCCAAGTTCTGTTATAATTATTCTACTCACTTTAAATGAAGTATATCTGATATCAAAAATACTTCCTAAAAATCAGACTATTCAAGCAACTTTCAGAAGTTAATGTAAATTTCAGAGGTTTGATCCAAGCCTTCATTTCTGGCCATGCAGATATCTTCTGTGTGAAAAATATGCTACCTCAAAGATGTTTTTTTTTAATTATTATGCACAATGTATTATATTTATTTTACATTTTCTTTTGCTTTATAACAAATTTAATCAGTTATACATATACATATGTTCCCATATCCCCTCCCTTTTGCGTCTCCCTCCCACCCTCCCTATCCCACCCCTCCAGGCGGTCACAAAGCACCGAGCTGATCTCCCTGTGCTATGCGGCTGCTTCCCACTAGCTATCTACCTTACGTTTGGTAGTGTATATATGTCCATGCCGCTCTTTCACTTTGTCACAGCTTACCCTTCCCCCTCCCCATATCCTCAAGTCCATTCTCTAGTAGGTCTGTGTCTTTATTCCTGTCTTACCCCTATGTTCTTCATGACATTTTTTTTTCTTAAATTCCATATATATGTGTCAGCATACAGTATTTGTCTTTCTCTTTCTGACTTACTTCACTCTGTATGACAGACTCTAGGTCCATCCACCTCATTACAAATAGCTCAATTTCGTTTCTTTTTATGGCTGAGTAATATTCCATGTGCCACATCTTCTTTACCCATTCATCTGATGATGGACACTTAGGTTGTTTCCATCTCCGGGCTATTGTAAATAGGGCTGCTATGAACATTTTGGTACATGTCTCTTTTTGAATTATGGTTTTCTCAGGGTATATGCCCAGTAGTGGGATTGCTGGGTCATATGGTAGCTCTATTTGTAGTTTTTTAAGGAACCTCCATACCGTTCTCCATAGTGGCTGTACCAATTCACATTCCCACCAGCAGTGCAAGAGTGTTCCTTTTTTTCCACACCCTCTCCAGCATTTATTGTTTCTAGATTTTTTGATGATGGCCATTCTGACTGGTGTGAGATGATATCTCATTGTAGTTTTGATTTGCATTTCTCTAATGAGTAAAGATGTTGAGCATCCTTTCATGTGTTTGTTGGCAGTCTGTATATCTTCTGTGGAGAAATGTCTATTTAGGTCTTCTGCCCATTTTTGTCTTTTATTTTTTTATTTATTTATTTTTATTTTTTTTGCCTTATAACAAATTTAATCAGTTATACATATACATATGTTTCCATATCCCCTCCCTTTTGCGTCTCCCTCCCACCCTCCCTATCCCACCCCTCCAGGCGGTCACAAAGCACCGAGCTGATCTCCCTGTGCTATGCGGCTGCTTCCCACTAGCTATCTATCTTACGTTTGGTAGTGTATATATGTCCATGCCGCTCTTTCACTTTGTCACAGCTTACCCTTCCCCCTCCCCATATCCTCAAGTCCATTCTCTAGTAGGTCTGTGTCTTTATTCCTGTTTTACCCCTAGGTTCTTCATGACATTTTTTTTTCTTAAATTCCATATATATGTGTTAGCATACAGTATTTGTCTTTCTCTTTCTGACTTACTTCACTCTGTATGACAGACTCTAGGTCTATCCACCTCATTACAAATAGCTCAATTTCATTTCGTTTTATGGCTGAGTAATATTCCATTGTATATATGTGCCACATCTTCTTTATCCATTCATCCGATGATGGACACTTAGGTTGTTTCCATCTCCGGGCTATTGTAAATAGGGCTGCTATGAACATTTTGGTACATGTCTCTTTTTGAATTATGGTTTTCTCAGGGTATATGCCCAGTAGTGGGATTGCTGGGTCATATGGTAGTTCTATTTGTAGTTTTTTAAGGAACCTCCATACCGTTCTCCATAGCGGCTGTACCAATTCACATTCCCACCAGCAGTGCAAGAGTGTTCCCTTTTCTCCACACCCTCTCCAGCATTTATTGTTTCTAGATTTTTTGATGATGGCCATTCTGACTGGTGTGAGCTGATATCTCATTGTAGTTTTGATTTGCATTTCTCTAATGAGTAAAGATGTTGAGCATCCTTTCATGTGTTTGTTGGCAGTCTGTATATCTTCTGTGGAGAAATGTCTATTTAGGTCTTCTGCCCATTTTTGGATTGGGTTCTTTGTTTTTTTGTTATTGAGCTGCATGAGCTGCTTATAAATTTTGGAGATTAATCCTTTGTCAGTTGCTTCATTTGCAAATATTTTCTCCCATTCTGAGGGTTGTCTTTTGGTCTTGTTTATGGTTTCCTTTGCTTTGCAAAAGCTTTTAAGTTTCATTAGGTCCCATGTGTTTATTTTTGTCTTTATTTCCATTTCTCTAGGAGGTGGGTCAAAAAGGATCTTGCTGTGATTTATGTCATAGAGTGTTCTGCCTATGTTTTCCTCTAAGAGTTTGATAGTGTCTGGCCTTACATTTAGGTCTTTAATCCATTTTGAGCTTAGTTTTGTGTATGGTGTTAGGGAGTGATCTAATCTCATACTTTTACATGTCCCTATCCAGTTTTCCCAGCACCACTTATTGAAGAGACTGTCCTTTCTCCACTGTACATTCCTGCCTCCTTTATCAAAGATAAGGTGAGCATATGTGCGTGGGTTTATCTCTGGGCTTTCTATCCTGTTCCATTGATCTATCTTTCTGTTTTTGTGCCAGTACCATACTGTCTTGATTACTGTAGCTTTGTAGTATAGTCTGAAGTCAGGGAGCCTGATTCCTCCAGCTCCATTTTTCGTTCCCAAGATTGCTTTGGCTATTCGGGGTCTTTTATGTTTCCATACAAATTGTGAAATTTTTTGTTCTAGTTCTGTGAAAAATGCCAGTGGTAGTTTGATAGGGATTGCATTGAATCTGTAGATTGCTTTGGGTAGTAGAGTCATTTTCACAATGTTGATTCTTCCAATCCAAGAACATGGTACATCTCTCCATCTATTTGTATCATCTGTAATTTCTTTCATCAGTGTCTTATAATTTTCTGCATACAGGTCTTTTGTCTCCTTAGGTAGGTTTATTCCTAGATATTTTATTCTTTTTGTTGCAGTGGTAAATGGGAGTGTTTTCTTGATTTCACTTTCAGATTTTTTATCATTAGTATATAGGAATGCCAGAGATTTCTGTGCATTAATTTTGTATCCTGCACCTCTACCAAATTCATTGATTAGCTCTAGTAGTTTTCTGGTAGCATCTTTAGGATTCTCTATGTATAGTATCATGTCATCTGCAAACAGTGACAGCTTTACTTCTTCTTTTCCGATTTGGATTCCTTTTATTTCCTTTTCTTCTCTGATTGCTGTGGCTAAAACTTCCAAAACTATGTTGAATAAGAGTGGTGAGAGTGGGCAACCTTGTCTTGTTCCTGATCTTAGTGGAAATGGTTTCAGTTTTTCACCATTGAGGACGATGCTGGCTGTGGGTTTGTCATATATGGCCTTTATTATGTTGAGGAAAGTTCCCTCTATGCCTAGTTTCTGCAGGGTTTTTATCATAAATGGGTGTTGAATTTTGTCGAAAGCTTTCTCTGCATCTATTGAGATGATCATATGGTTTTTCTCCTTCAATTTGTTAATATGGTGTATCACGTTGATTGATTTGCGTATATTGAAGAATCCTTGCATTCCTGGAATAAACCCCACTTGATCATGGTGTATGATCCTTTTAATGTGCTGTTGGATTCTGTTTGCTAGTATTTTGTTGAGGATTTTTGCATCTATGTTCATCAGTGATATTGGCCTGTAGTTTTCTTTCTTTGTGACATCCTTGTCTGGTTTTGGTATCAAGGTGAAAAATATGCTACCTCAAAGATGTTTTCAAAAACTTCACCACCACTCCCCATTTATGTTTTGTAGTTATGTGCAAATACTGTGGCTGCCAGCAATTCACATAGATAAGAAAGGTCAGTCATGTTTCTGACTTTAACCTTTTAGAGAAGGTGTATACTTAACACTGCCTACATTTGTATAGGTTGCACATTGCACAAAATTTCTGATTATTGCTTTAGGTTATAATACAATGTACTCTCACCTATACCAGGATTGAAAATTTTAAGCAAAATGTTCTGGACTGGCCAATACAACCCCCCAAAAATAGTTTTCAGGCTGAATTAGGAGAAAAATCCTTCACTATGTTTAGGTTGGAAGGAAGCATGACCTAAATTTTGATTTCAAATACTCGGGGTTTTGGGTGATGGTTTTACTGAGGACAATTAGAATTGAACTATGTAGACATGTTTCTTGAAGCCAAGTTTTACCTTTAAGGCTTTCATATTGCAGCTTGTGAGGCTCCAAGCAGCAATTGGGTACTTTGGATCATTCACACAAGGATTAAGAGTCATATATAAACCATAAAACCCTTTATAAGAAATCAGAATCTGTTTTAAAAATTAATTATATGAACTAAACATATATAGAAAGAAATTGAAGCTTGAATATATTTAAGAAGCAAAAATTAAAGACATACCTCTAACTGCCCTTTTTCCTTAGTTGTTTACAATCACAGCAAATGAAAGTGTGACATGTTTAAGAGAAAGGTAATTAAGTTCTAAGGCTTTGTCATCTTATCACTTTTAAAAATACAAGATCTGAGTAAATGAAAGGAAAATAGAGAGGGTTGTTAAAGAGCTGAGTCATAGAGTGGAATAGAGAACAAGCGGAAGTGGAAGAGGCAAGAAAGCATACACGGACACTGGGTTTGAAGAGAGTTGGGAATACTGGTTGTGGTAGATGGTCTCTGATTTGCTTACCGGATCTACTCGCCATCCTTCTTAACCCTGCTCCGTGATTCCAGGAGGCTGACTTTATCAGCTTCATGGACCAGTCTCTCTGTGTCTTCAGGTTGGGTTTGGTTAATATGAACTACTGATAAGTGATTAGAAGTCAGGAGGAAAGAAGGCAAGGGTGTTTACTTCCATGATCGGCCCCCTTCCAAACTTCAGGTTGACAGTGGATGCCATTTTCTAAGGTTACATCTCTTGCTGGGGGGGCTTCTACTACAACTCGAATAAGACGTGCTGGGTTGCAGGAACTGCTGTCTCTCTATGCCCCTTCAGACCTAGTGGTTATAATACTGGCTTCTCACAGCTGCTAGCCTCAGGTTACTTCATCATCTCTTGGTTTCCCTTCATTCTTTACACACTTCAGTCTCTTCATTAAATGCTATTCCATCACTCTTTTAAAGTGTGCCATCAGTTTTTAGCTAGAACTGACTGATACATCGGTAGTGGGGAATAGGAGAAACTTTAAGGTAGTGTTAGGGAGGTGGGATAAACTGCTGTGGAGAGAGATAGGAAGAGAAGGGTTTCAAGCTTTTTATGGCATTCTATGAATGTAACATGACTTCTTTATGTGAATGACTCTAATGTAGTCTTAAATTGCTTCTTAATTATTGATATTTGGTTGGGTTTCTGTTTCTTTGCATGCACAGCCAGGATTGAACAGGGCTAAGAGGTGTCTGGGATTTACATGACTAGATAATACTACTAGGATCTATCTAGATTCATTATATCATATTAAGACATTTCTCCCATGGAATCAGGAACATCCCAACCCAGTGCACATGCTAAGTTTTTATTGAAATTCAGTGAACTGCTATGGTGTGAAATTAATTTTTATTGTCAGATTGAACAATATTGTTTGACTTTTTAATATTTCCTTTTATTATGGAACAGAAATTGGGGAAAGCCCAATAATTCCTTCAGGAACTAGTGATTCAGTTCAATTGTTACATATGGCACACGGGCCCAGCCGCTCCGCGGCATGTGGGATCTTCCGGGACCCGTGAGCTAATTTCTGAATTTTCATCACCTGAGCTGGACCTGGAAATAGGACTAGAACTGGATCTAGACATACAGCTGGGGCTTGAATGACAAATCAGTGTGGAACTTGAACGGGTATCATAGGTAGGATTTGAACCAGAACCAAATCTACCACTACTACTACCATTAGGTGACTCTAGCCATTCCATGTTTTGACTTGGAGGTGAGACACTATGCTCTAAATTACTGTCACTGTCCATAAGGTTACTTGAGTTACTAAATTCTGTCATTGTCTGCCTTAACGTGCTCTGAATTGGAACAGATGTTGTATCAGTTAAGCTAGTATTTAAAATTCTGCAAACGGGATTTCTAATGGTATTGACATAAGCTCTCACACCTGCCTGCTCAGAATGTGAATACATATGCCTCAGTCCTCGTTCACTTTCAGAAGTGACAGTGTTGTTTGGTGTCTCAGACGTTAACTGAGTTCTACTAGCTCTGCTGTCTCTCTGAGAATATGCTCCGGAATGAACTTGTCCTACTTCAAGATTGAAGGGTATGGTTGGATATATTTCCCTCCTTCCCCAAGATTCACCACTGCTGGGTGTATCTGGAGAATTTTCTCCATGAACGGCATTCCTTGTTCTAGAAGTTTCAATAAGACCTCTATTTTGCAACTCAAATCCAGTCATTTGCTGTCTCAATATTTCCTGGTGCTCAGTTCTAGAAAATCTCGCAGTCTCACTTAGCAGAGGCTGCTCAAAATTCTGAGATGGTATACTATGATTAAGTCTTTGTACAATTTCCCTAAGTGAACGTGGAGGCGACCAACTTTCAATTCTTGCTCTGGTTCTCCGATACTCTGGGCTCCTACTTCTTGCTCTTCTCTGACTTGTGGTAGGTGTGAATTCCATTAATGTTTCAGTTGTATCTTGTTCAGACATAGATGGTCTTGTAAATATTGATTCAGATTGTGGACTTTCCACTTGCCTTTGGCTGTCTTCCATATTTTCTCTTCTGGGAAGTCTTGCAGATGCTACATCTTCATTCTCTGGATTTGGACTCCCATTATCAAGGTTAACATTTATTTCTAAACTGAATATGAACTGATCACTTTTAGGATTAATTTGGCTCTCTTCTCTCCAAGATTGGTTTTCTCTTTGTCCACTTGTCATATTTTCAGTTTGCCCAGAACAGTTAAGCCAGTCTATTATAGAGTCACCACTAGACACGTCATCTGAAGAGTCTCCTCTGTCTGTTAACAAAAAAAATGGGGAGGGTGCATAAAAGAACTACCAAAATTAGAACCATCATAAAATAGCACTCTGAAACTTTGTTTCAAAAACAAACAAAAAATGAGAACTTAAATACTCAGATGTTTTAAACTGATTTCACATTTATAGAGTTAATATTTTATAAACTGCACTGTGTAGATTTATAAGTAAAGGTAGAAAAGTTTCGATTCCATCCAAAAAGAGTGAGAATTTTTTAAAAAGGGAATCCGGAGGAAGTCTATTTTTCAGTATTTCATCATATACACAGCCCTGTGTACCACCGTAGGAGGAATGTCAAGAGACTTTTTTTTTCAGTCCACTGTCAAGACACTAATGCAATTAAACAAGGTAAACACCAGTTAAGGTACAATGCTAGTATTTTAGTTCAATTTACATTATTGTCTAATTTTCATTAGTCTCCAACATGACTACTTCTAGGCTCTTCACTTATGTGCTTTTGATAATAGATAAGCTGTTTTAAAATATAAGGTTATTGCCCAAACATAAACAAGTTTCAGAGGTTTAAAAGTGTTTGCATTTTGAATACTTCTTAATGTTACCAAGATTTTTAATTGACATTAAATTGAAGGTCCGATCAAATGAATAGACTGAACCTAGCATGGTACATATAAGACCATATTCAAGAACCAAAGTATTATCGTGTCCTCTTCATTAGACAGCAAAATCCTCTACTTCACACTGGGAGGGAAGGCACCAGACCTGAAGCTCGAGCAGGGTTTCTCAGCCTTAGCACTATTGACCTTTTGGTGCTGGACAATTCTTTGTTTTGGGGAGCTATCCTGTGCATTGTGGGATATTTGGCAGCATTCCTGGCCTCTGCCCACTAGATGCTAATAACACCCATGCCTCCCCTGTGACAACCAAAAGTATCTCGAGCCATTGTCAAATGTCCCCAGGTGCTGGAGAGAGCACAATTGTCCCCAGTTGAGAATATTTCTGTTTGCTTTTTTTACATGTCTATGTAGAAAAAATAATTCAGGAAGTAGGAGGGACTTTCAGTTGAGGTAGAAAACCAAGAAAAATACAAATAGGCTACTTTGCACTGTTTCCCAATTAAAACAACCCAAATGTGAATCAGGAAAACAAACATACCTTGACATGCTCACCAAAAATCAAGTAAATGCCAGTTCTTTTTATGAGAAGTTACTTACCAAATTAATTTGTCACTTCAGTATAATTTACTATTTACTATTACGAAGTTACTATTTACTATTATGAAGTTCCTTATTCATCCCATCCTATTCCCTCCAAAAGCAAAATATACCTGTATTTTCATCTGAGTCTTGTGGTGCGTTTTCTTTAATTAGCTGAAGTCTTGTCAGCAACTCTTCTTCCGTACTTTCACCTGGAATGCCTAGAAGATTGTTGTCTCTCATAAGTTCGTAATCTTCTTCACTCAGATTATTTACGAACCTGGAGAAATCTTCTTCCCGAATCAATCGGTCCGTTTGACTTATGCCTTGGGCTGAAACTCCATCTCCTTCATCGTTGGAATCCGAGTTTTCCATCTGAATAAACAAGTGGAAAATTACCTGAAATTCACGACGTGGTGTTGAAATTCACCAATGGTCGTTTAGTTTTCTTCGCTTTCTACTTCCTGCCAGTGTCCGGTCCTCTGCATAAATTCCTCCCTTCTCCCTTCCCGACTCAGTTCTGTGGCCCCTGGTGACGCAACAGTTGGGAGCCGCCTCTATCCCAGAACTTGCTAGACGTTGCCTAGGCACCCATTATCTTCCCCGCTGTTACCGAGTAGGGACTGGATTCAGGTTAGGTTTCATTTCATTCAAAACCAGCCAATGTTACTGAGGGTTATAGTGTACCAAGCACCGTGCTTCACCTCGTTTCACCCACATGAGCCTACTCTCAGGTTTTCAGGAGGCGTTTTCAGGCTCTGATATGCTCTATTTATTCGTTACATTCCATATGACTGCCTTCTTCAAAATGCCATGCCAAAGTCAGCCTAGTTCAATGCAGCAATTCTCATTTTCAGGTGCCCAGGGACCTCTGCCTTTTCTCCTCATGAATTTCTCAAATCATAGACTCTCACTAAGAAAGCCCACAATTTTTGATAATTTACCAGGGCCCTAGCTGAGTCTCTTTAGTGTGTCCTCTCCCTTTTAACTGTTAATGGGTTCATCTTGCATTATACGGTCCTTCAGTCTTGTTTCAAACAAACAAACAAGAAACACCAAAACTTTGGCAGGCTTTTCTGCTCAGCCAGGGAATTCCTTCTCCACAAAAGCATCAGGTTCATTTTTGTCCTCCTTTCTCATAAATATTATAAATATTACTTAAGCAAAACTAGCCAGAACATCACAGGAACTTTTAGGACAGATACATAATAGTTACTTTGTCTGCCACAGTGAGTACTGACTTTGCTGATTTTGTTGCATGGATCACCTGAAAGCCTTGGTGAAAATAAAATAATGCTCATTTGCAATGCTATCTGAAGGAGACCTCTAATTCACTCTCAGTACACAGAAGTTTAAGGAGCTGTGTAAATTCACAGTTGTTGTTTTGTTCACGGTCCACAGCAGGCTTTCTTGTTTGTTCTAAAGGAGATAGAAGGATGGTAACTTTACTGGTGTGACAGTGAAGAATCTAAGTCTATGTCCTGCTTTTGACATTTGTTCGATGCCTCGTTTAACTTAAGCTAGAAAAATCAATCTTTCCCCTCTGAATCAAATCTCAGCAAGTCTTTGGATGAGAACAGAATCCCCTAGACTACCCTGCCTCCTTTATGGACTTCTGAGTGTATTTGTTATCTTTTCCTGAAGTTATTATTTTCACAGGGGAAATCTGTTGTAAACTTGTTTGCTGTGCCTCAATCAAAAACTAGCAGTATTATGAAAATTCAGCGTGATTTGTACTCTTGATGCAGGAAACCCTAACAGTCGTTAGTGTTCTTGAGAGTGATTGATTCAGTTTAATTCAATTCAATCAATTCAAGTGCCAAGTATATTTAGCGTTTGTTAAATGTCAGTCATATTATCGGATATTAAGATACAAAGATGAGTATATTTAAGAATCTGTTGTCATTAGAGTATAACAAACAATTGAGCTACACAGAGGTAAAATTACAGTTTTGAGGAGAAAGTGATTTGAGTGAGAGAGAAAATCGGTTTCACTGCATTTGGGTTTCAAAGGATGAATAGGAGTTTTCTAAGTGAATGAAAGGGGGAAATATTTTCAAAAGTGAGAACAGCAACTGCTAACACTCGTAAAACAACAAGGATAATAGCTTTTAATTACTAAAAAAAGACATTAGTTAAATTGGCAGAGCAAGGCCAAAAAATGGAGACCTTTATGACATGTTTAGAAGTTGGACTTTATCATTAGTGCAATGGAAAGATGTTGAAGTCTTTAGACAGTTGATGGTCAAATTTGCAATTTAGAAATAATATTGGTAGTAGGGTTGAGGATGAATATGAAGGGCAACGGTTCAGATGGGAGGGGCAGAAATAGATAGAGGGCAGCCTAGGCTAGTGATGACAAGGATCTGAATCAGGGCAGAGGAATATGATTAAAATGAAGGACTTTAAGAGATCTCTAGGCAGCAGAACTGATTAAACCTAGTAATATATGGGAAAGAGGGAAAAGTGGGGAAGGGGAGTATATGAGGGAAAGGCAGGGGTCAGGATTACTTCTGTATTTCTGTCTTTGCTTAGTGGACAGTGGTACCAATAAGAAGTAACACCTGATTCTGAAGTTGTATGGTTTAGCTTAAGAGGGAGCATGATTGCTTATGATTAGAATAGGATGCAAGTTACCTGAAGATTCAGAAAGTCTTACAGTCTTTCCAAATTTAGGTATGGAAGCACATGAACTAATAGCCCCAGCTGTTTGGTGTTCCCTGTAGTTGGCTCTCAGTGTCAATGACTCTAGCTTCCTGAACTATTTGTTCCTGGTTATGTCCCAATTCTGGTGCAAGTAACAGGGTATAGGGATCATCATCCCAGAGACCTACTTATTGACCTTGATTATTTAAATAGAAGCCACCAATATAGCTGTGCTTTACACTTAGTTCTCTCATGTCTTGACTTTCCTTCTAAATATTGCAGTGTAGGTTCAGTAGTTTTTCCTCTGGATGGCAATATTGCTGCTTTGGCCTTTGTTCTATCCCTTGTCTTGATATCAGAAGTCTTCTGAAGATGTTTTTTCTTCACTTCTCATTTCAGAGATGGGAGGTGCATCAGGAAGTCCGGAGGTTGACTAGAGCATCACTCTAAGTTGAGTTGGAGGGGAAGAGGTTGAAGATGGAAAGTTGCTTACTTTCAATCAGAGTCAAGCACTTAAAACTTTGGCCAATCCATTGTTTATGATGTGGTGAAAAAATGGGGTGTGTGTGAGCAGATTTGGCTGTTCTTTTATCCTGGTTGTAATAATGGAGTTTTGTAATCAAGAGTTTTCTTTTACTGACTCTGTCCAAGGAAGCCTCTGAACAGATTCTATGACTCAAAGGGAGACTGAAAATAAGCAAGAGATTGCATTCTCCCTGAATATGGGTAAAAGGAGTTCCGTGGCTTTAGAACTGTAAGAAATGATCAAGACATATATTCCAGATACCTACTGCAGTATAACAAACCATTCCAAAATGCAGTGGTAGATACAATAGAAACCATGTTGTTATAGTCAGGACTTTGTGAGCTAAGAATAAAGGTAAAGAATACTGGGGATGGCTCATCTCTGCTCCATCATGACTGGGCCTCAGCTGTGGTGGCTTGAATGATTGGAGATAGATTAGACAACCTGACTGGTGTCATATGTCTGGGGCCTTGGTTCTGGCTAAGTTTTCTTTGAGTCACATCTTTTGGTGCTGAAATGTCCAACCAAGATGGCATCTTCATTCACAAATCTGGGGCTTGAGTTGGGCTGCACAGGCTGAAAAATCTGGGGCTGGTTTTCTCTCTGTCTCTGTCTTTCTCCATGAAATTTCTCGGTGTAGTTTTGGAGTCTTAGCAACCTGGATATCTCAAAGTAGTTGAATTCTTACATAGTGAGTGGCTTCACCCAAAGTAAACATTTCAAGAGACTTGGCTGGAATCTGTAAGTCTTCCTATGACTTAACCTCACAAGTGCAAGAACACCTTTTCTCTTGCATTCTGTTGATTGAATAAGCCACTGGATCAGCCCATATTCAAGAAGAGGGACACCACATGCTACCTTTCAGTAGAGAGGTAACAAAGATTTTATGGTTCTATTTAATGTACTATAGCACATGATGAAAAAAATCTTATAATGATGACTTTTCAGTTTAAGTGGAAATTAATCTCTCCCTCTGTTTTCTGAATTGCATTATTCTCTGGGTAAAAATAAAAAAAGGGAGGACATAAAATCTGAAGTTCTTTGCATTCAGCCTGATTTTAAAGATACCCGATTAAGGATCTTTTTATTATGTAATAGTTTTCCCACATCAGAGACCATTGGTAATATTAAGAGCTATTTACTGAGCAACTGTAATTGCTAGACACTCTGCTTGTGTTTTAACTTATTTGATCTCAAGCCCCATGCAAGATAGGTATTACTATTCTCAGAGATAAAGGCATTGAGGCTGATGCAAATTAAGTGATTTTCTCAAAGTTACAGTAATAGATAAGATGTTTAGATTCAAACAAGGTCTATGGGATGACTCTCCCTGTTTCGCTCTACTCTGCTATGTTTAATGAAAACACAATTTTAGACATCATTACACAAACGTAGTAAAATCTCAGTTAAATGAGATGCTTGAATCATGTTTGATCATTTTCGTGTGCCATTTCAATTCTGCTTTGGAGTTAGTCTAGAATATCTTCGTTTTAACTTAATAAAGAGTAATTTTAAATCAAGAAGTAAACATAATTAAAGCTTGATGAGATATTTCATATTTTTATGTTTTTTTCTTTCCCACCAGAAGGATGGGTTAAAAGCTTGAAAGCATTGATGCAGAAAAATGAATATAAATATGCATGTCTCATGGAATCTACTGGAATTGGTTCTGTGACACAAATACTTGTTTTGAATCTAAACACGAAATTCTTGTTAATTGAAATCACAACCTTTCCACTTACATAGGCTTGACACTAGGAATTAGTTTCATCTCTTCCTTATGCTTACCTCTAATTATGGAAATAAAAATGTATTTATTTAGCAAGGTCTCATCCCTCTTATGATTTCCTTTCTTCCCGGTTCTGCTCAGATTTAGACTTTTGATAGCTTTTCTATTAGTGCCGTGTCAGTGGATAGTTTGCTTCTATGCTTTCTCTAGTTTTGAGCCATTTTACACACTTTCTCTGAGGCATGCTCCAGGTCTGTTATTCACAAGCAAGTTAGTTCATATTTCTGCACATTTGTTTATTTGTAAAGTCTAACCTCCTAGATTATTGTAATAAATAAATAAACTTACATATACATAAACAATATTCTGTTTGTTACCTATATAGATATATTTAAAGATGAATTTTACGGTTCCAAGGATGAAACGGGTATCAGGTTTGTTTCTCAAAACAAACGGAACACAGAGAACACAAAATGAATAAGCAACACAAAAGCTCACAATATATGAGCAAAACCAAATTAAGCAGGCCTGCCATATACAGATTCACAGGTTGTGCCCTCTAAAATTCCCAGGGGGCACCATTCACGTCAAGAAGAAAGTGAATGACACTCGTGTACATATGCAGTGCACCACGTGTACAACTGAACATGCAGGCCCTGAACATGAGCTTTAACGCTACCTTCTGCCTTCCTTCGACCCAGCAGGGAGAAGAGAAGAGGATAGTGAACGCAGGGAGAGTAAATAGTTACTTTATTACTTGTTCTTCTCCAGGCCTAGAATTTTATATGCTCCTATTGAAGGCAGGTTGGTGACTTTGTTCAGTAGCCTGCAGTCACAGGGAGGTGCACTTCCTCTTTCACCAAGTATTTACACCAGGAGGTGTAACCACCATGGCAGCGTGTGGTGTGGGTAAAAATGGTCACCTCACCTCTCTGTCATGCCGACTCTCCCTTTTATGGTGCTAATTGGGTGTTGTAGTCGCTCTTATGGAGAGTCACTGAATGGTCAGTCTGGGTTGCCTATTCAAAGAAACTCACCACATTTTCAAATTACATTACAAAAAGGCCCCTACATTCCAGGCATACCATTTTGCTTAAATTCAAACTACTGTACTATAATCAAGTTGCATCTCTTGCTTAAGTCTTAATATCCACAAACCTCAACAAATTCAATGGACAGTAGGTTGACCAAAGGGTGAAAGTTTTTTAAAAAGTAGCATTTGTATTGGGAGCAGAGTTTGGGTTTCCTTATGGTCAGGTTTCCTGGGGCCTCTTTAATATTCAGGCTAAATGCAAGCTCTTAGCCACACTATTAGAATGCATCCTCTATCTTCAAACACATTTGACAACTTATTGCATATAGAATAAAGTAAAATGTGTAGTAAGTCCTTACAAAAATCACTCTAGATTTGCCAACATTACTACATTTTCATCTTTCAAACTTCAGTTTAAATGTCACTTCCATGGAAAGGTCTTCCTGACCAGTTTATCTAAAATAAAATTGTGCATGTCATGCTCTGTCACAGACGCTTCTCTCTTCCTCCAATAAACTGTATACTATAAGAATAGTGATCTTTATAGCTCAACCTGTGTTTTCCATCTATTCAGTTCCTTAAAGTAGATACTAAATGAATATGTGTTGGAGAGTGAAATAAGTAAAGTAAGGAAGAAAGGCCAGAGGGAGGAAGGGAGGAAGGAAGGACCTCTGGCAAAGATTCTCTCTCTGTCTTTTTTCATTCTGGCTGCTGTAACAAAATACCACAGACTGGGTAGCTTCTAAACAACAGAACTTTGTTTTGTAATGGAGGCCTGAAGTCCAAGATCAAGATAGCAGCATGGTCTCATTCTGGTGAAAGCCCCCTTCCTGATTCATAGCCAGAACCTTCTTGCTGTGTCCTCACATGGTGGAAGGGGGCTAGTGAGCTCTCTGGAGCCTCTTTTAAAAGACATTGATCCCATTCATGAAGGAATTTGTGGAATCTAAAAAATACAACCAACAAGTGAATATAACGAGAAAGAAGCAGACTTACAGATGTGGTGAACAAACTGGTGGTTACCTGTGGGGAGAGGGAAGGGGAGAGGGTAGGGGATTAAGAGGTACAAACTATTATGTATAAAATAAGCTACAAGGATATACTGTACAGCACAGGGACTATAGCTAATATTTCATGATAACTATAAATGGAGTATAACCTTTAAAAATCGCAAATGACTATATTGTACAGCTGTAGCTTATATTGTATACCAACTATATTTCAATTAAAATAATAATAATAGTCACAAAAAATCTGAAATAAAAGGCATGAATCTCATTCATGAGGGTGCCACCCTCATGACCTAATCACCTTCCAGGGGCTCCACCTCCTAATACCACCAATTTGGGGGGTTAGGATTTCAACATATACATTTTGAGGGAACATAAATATTCAGACCATAGCACTCTTCTTTGACCAAACTTGAGTCAGGCTTCTCTGAGTCCTCTTTCTAACTAGTCCCTGACCTTAGGCTCTGTCCTTGGCCCATCTAGACTAGTATTAGCATGAATTCTGGTGGGTGAGTTTAGCAAAAATCCTCTACCCTTGATATATGATCTAACTCTTTATCCCTCACCCTTCATGTCTTATCACCCTAGCCTGACTACAGAAAGAAGTTCTGTCAAATTGGTTTAGCCAGAATTCTCCTTACCCCTGATGTTTCCTCTTAGTAATTTTCTATCCACTGACCCCCACCCTGCTCCTTGCCTTTATCTCTCTACTTGTTCTTATTATATTAGGAGTTGAGCCCCATCTCCCTCTCCTACTACACAGCCCCTCTGTAGTAGTCTCCCTGACTTATCCTTGCTACCTTTAACAAGTATCATGTAGACTTGTTTTCTTCAGTACCTTCCAAGGCTTTCCTTACCTACATCTCTCTGCATGTGCTGTCACTTGTTCCATGCCTTTGTCCACATTGTAATCTGTGCTTGCGATGCCCTACCCTTTATGCCCTAGTTCATATCACACCTCTCTGCAATATCTGTACCCTTCTAGTCCTGTATTAAATACACTGCCCTTCAAGATGGCCTGTAAAACTCCTGTTGGCATAAATATTTGCCATTTTTCACCTTCCTGTTTCCTCTTAGACTCTTAAATAGAACAGTATGTGCACTTGCCTTCTACTAGATTGTAAACTGTAGCGACGCAAGAAGTAGGCATCATTATGTGCCCCTCTAATGCCTAACACCAAATGTTATGCACAGTTAGAAACTCAATAAATACCTGATTAGTTGAACTATGGTCCTACTATATAGTGAAAAATTCAAAGGCTATTGAATTGGATTCTGATCTCCCCCGCTCATGAGCTGTGTGACATTGGGTAAGTTATTTAATCTCTCAGTTTTAGTTTCATTATTTGTAAAAGGCAATGATACCTAAATGGGTTGTGGTAAACTTTAGTGACATTCTATGTAAAATAAAGTAAATGTGATACTATATGTAGAGGTGTCTCCTGCTTAAGGTCAGGAATCCATTTGTAAAAATCAAGCAGTTTTTGTTAAAATGTAACCAGGAAACGATTTCCTATTATTTTAATGGAAACCTTTAATACGTTTTATATGTTAGCCCAACAACTCCAACAGATTTCCTGAAATGCAATGAAACAAAAGAAACAAAAAATTGTTATAATATAGATATTTAAAATCATCATATCCTAATCACCTATTAATTAATATGGTTTTAACAAACATTGCTTTGCAGTAACATGGCCTCTCTTAACCCCAGTAACATCAGAGTTGCACATCCTCTTCTGTGACACTTTGCAGGCTTTTCAAAATGTCTACACAGGAGTCTGAAGTTTTACCCAATGTATTTGGAATGTAACTCAAGATTTTCTCCAACCACTGTGTTCTTATAAAAGTTACCTTGAGTTTGCAGATGCAAATATGTTTTATTGCTGTATAATCACTGGCTGAAGAATATTTGATTGAGAACTAATTAAATTCTCTGTAGTGTAAGTATTAAAGCAAAGAGCTCTTCTAACAGGGAAGTAATAGGAGATATTTTGTGTGTTATATCTTCATATAGGATTGCTAAACAGTGTTGTTCTTAATAAATGTTATTTTCTAACTTCCTTCCATTATGAATCAAATTAATTCTAAACCCAAGATTTAGTTTAGTCTTCATTTCTCAAATTCAGTTAAAACATTCATTTTTGGGGTTTTAAGAATTTAATTCAGTTATGCAAAAATATATCTAGGGGGTTATTTTATTTTTTAGTTTTAATTTAATTGAATTTTTTTCTTGAAGTATAGTTGATTTACAATATTGTATAAGTTTCTGGTGTACAGCAAAGTGATTCCGTTATATATATACATATATATTCTTTTTCAGATTCTTTTCCCTTATAGGTTATTACAAAATATTGAATATAGTTCCCTATGCTATACAGGAAGTCCTTGTTGGTTATCGATTTTATATGTAGTCGTGTTTATATGTTAATCCCAAACTCCTAATTTATCCCTCACCCCCTTCCCCTTTGCTAACCATAAGTTTGTTTTCTATGTCTGTGGGTCTGTTTCTGTTTCATATATAAGTTCATTTGTATAATTTTTTTTAGATTCCACATATAAGTGATATCATATTATATTTGTCTTTCTGTGTCTGGCTTACTTCACTTAGTATGATAGGTCCATACATGTTGCTGCAAATGGCATTATTTCATTCTTTTTTATGGCTGAGTAATATTCCATTGTGTGTATATGTGTGTGTGTGTGTGTGTGTGTATATATATATATATATTTATATGACACATCTTCTTTATCCATTCATCTGTTGGTGGGCATTTAGGTTGCTTCCATGTCTTGGCTATTGTAAATAGTGCTACAGTGAACATTGGGGTGCATGTATCTTTTCAAATTATGATTTTCTCCTAGGGCTTTATTGATAATGACATACACTGTAGCCCACCTACCTCACTTATATTTCCATATATCCTGAGTGAGTCAGTCTCTTTTTTTTTGGCTTTTTAAGAAATCTGGATGCTTTCTAGATAATAGTTATCTCCATATGCACATCTGAACCATTTGCATGGTTTCTTTGTAAGTTTATTATTAGGGAAGCTTAGAATAATTTCATAACAACATAGAAAGTGATTGTATACAAACTTTATTTTAACTGTGGACTACCCCCACTCCTACCCCAAATACTCATAGACTGAAAGGTCATCAGAGATGAGCCTGTCTTTGGGAATTGGAGCGTGGAAATCAGAGAAAGGAAGGAAATCACGGAACTACTTCAGTTGGAGATGAAGGAGTGGGTAAAAGCCCTTTTCTTGGAAAAAAGATGAATTTCCTACTAGAGGAGAAATCTCTTAAAATATCCAGCTGTGCCAGTGATTAACTCTGTTGCAAATTTAGTTGTATTCGGCAGGTACTGCAGGGAACAACTAGTGTGTATGCCTTGGCGTAGTAAAAAAAATTATGTAGACAGAAAGTATATTTCATTTATCTAGTTATTGAATAGCCTGAAATATAGAGCAGTCGAATACTATTTGTAATTTGCATGAGTGTGTGTGTGTGTGAGAGTGAGCAAAGCTGTGTTTGACACTAACATCCATTTTTCCTGAGTTAAGAACAATATTTTAATAGATAATTGTGGTTTAAAGAACTGATTGATGCCAGACAGGAAGTTCTCCTCATATTGATTATGTGTAAAAATGCCTAGGAGGGCTTGGGACTGACAGAAACCATCAGTAAACTTCAAAACTCAAACGAGAGTTTAGTTGACAGCAGGGTGTTCAGTACAGAAAATAGTTTCAGCACTGACACTGTCTTCTAAGGATCAGTATCTATCCATCTGTATAACAGATATCTGTGCGAAAGACAGTGTGGTATGGTGGAATGAAAACTGAACTTGTAATTGGAATATGGGGATTAGGTTCCAGCTGAGTTCTTTCTACTGGTGCTATCTTGGAGAGTTACACCTCTAAGAATAACATTCTTTGCTTTTAAGCTATGTCTAAGGATCTTTTGGGCTCTATATTTCTATGAAATTCTGATCCTATTTTATCATTGTAGGGGTACTGTGTGTTGGAAGATAGCTAGATAGATCAATGGATGCATGTATGGGTGGGTGGAAAGATAAGTGAGTACATACACACACATACACATACATATGTATGCACAATATATACATATAAAAATATATACTTATATATATAGGACTATATATGTGTGTGTGTAACAGCTACAGGTTATTTCCATGCATATGTGTCTACATAGAGTGACATCACAAATTCTGGCCATGGTTTTCCTTTTCATTTGCAAATATGACAATAAATCATCTATCATCTATTATTAAAGAGGTAAGACCTCTTAACAGCAAATGGGTCTTGAAAGAGATTTTAACATTGTGAAAGATACATTAAAATAATCCACAAATATTCATATGCATGTATTGTGAAAATGCTTCTTAGTGGATACAAATGTAAAAGGTGAATAATAAAAGTATCATGAATTCTTTATTCTTCATCGATAAAGAATTCTAATTTTGAAAATTTACTGGGCAGTACTAAATAAGTGAGTATCAGGAGTCTGATCTTGCCAAAATAATAACTTTAACTTTTGATGTATAGTATAAATACTATTAGCAGAAACATATTTTTCTAGCAATGACCTTAATAAAAATAAAGCTCCTGTAAATAACACACAGTGGAATCTACATTTTACTCCGTTAATCAACATGTTTAGGTTCGTGGGACACTAAAGACCACAGTCATCAATATTACAGAGCATTTTATTAAGTATATATTATTACACTGTGAGTGGGTAGACTTTTAGATCTGTATTCTACACAGACTGAGTGCATTTCTGCAGCATAGTTGTCTTTAGTTGAGTGGAATAGGCCCATCGGTGAGTGGTCACAAGTAATCAGCTATCTATATATACTTGGAAGTTTAGAAATAGTTGAGTTTATTTATTTATTTTACTTTAAATGTGTACAGTTTATTATATATCAGTTACACCTCACTAAAGCTAAATAATTGAGTTTTCTTGGGATTGATTAGAGACAATGTTTTGAGATGGAGAGAGAATTATCTTAGAGAGTAAATGAAGAGTTGGGATAAATGATCATTTTCTCTGGAAGGAAAAGGGTTTATAATAGGAACCCCTAAGAAGGCATATTGAACTGGCCTTATTTAACATTTTTTTCAAGGGATCAAGATAAGAAGTACCATGGGAGAATTTCCAAATTTGTGCACAGAACTAAGTTCTTCCAGGTAATAAAAAGATCATCAAAGTAGGATGAACAGGAGTTGATGTGAGCAGAGGAGCTCTAACGAGAGCAGGGAGAAACAGTTCAGGTCAAATCATTGAAACTCTTCTATGAGATGGAAGACCCTGAGAACTGATTATCACTGCGGAAGAAAGCCTAAGGACTCCGTTGCCTGAAGGTTCAAAGATTACGACCAGGAAACCAACAGTGACAAAATTTGTTGGACATTATCACAAAGGATATTGGAAACAAAGTGAAAGGTATTGTCTTACCCTTGGACAAAATAGAAATTTGTCTGAACCTAGAAGTTCTTAGGAAGTTTTGATAAGTACACCTTAAGATACAGAGGGAAGCAAAAACCATCGAGGGGGAGAAGGAACTTCCATTTGAGAATAGGCAGTTGGAAGAACTCCTCAGTCTGGAAGACACGATGTGGGAGGGAATCTGAGTAGCTCCTGTAACGTGTGTATAGATTATTCACTAAATCGAGTTAGCTCTTAAGATTGAGAAGAAGCAGCATTAGGGAAAAATAAAGCAAGCTGCCCTCCACATCCTAAGACACGGTACCAACTGAGACTATAAATCTGCAGGTCCAGATTCATTCACAGATGGTAGGCTGATGGGAAGCTGTTAGCCAGAGTTAGTGGGGTAGGGAGCAAATCCCCAACTTCAGATGCTGTAGAGGGTAACGACCTGCCTCTCTCATGCAGGGGGAGATGGAATTCTCAGCTCAATGCCTCAGGACTCCGGTCCATTATCATGGCTGTTCTAATCTGTTTCTGAAGTGGTCTTTTCTACAGCATTTTAAAAAGTGACTGCATTATCCTGAACATTTTTATCAAGTAACAAATCAGCTGATATAAATGCATAAAGTTGGCTGAAAGCTGGCCTGGATTTCAAAGCCCCTTCGGCATGTCTAGGTTGGGCACACGTCATGGAGCCTAAGAGTTTATTTAGATGGGGAGTCTTAAAAAGCTGAAACTAAAAGTGACCATAAAATCATCAAACTTTAAAGTCGGAAAAAGTCTCATTCTTTTTCAAGTGTAAAAAGCATTAACTGAGTCATTAAATGAGCTTTTAAAAAAGCCTCCTGTCAAGAAAGTGACAGATAACAGAACTTTAAACCCATGCCTCTGGGGCCAGTGCTCTTTCTGTCATAAAATGTTTCTCCCTAACATTTGATGAATCAAAACATACACACACACACACACACACACACACACACAATGTTAAGACCCAGTGTTCACTCTTCAACTTGCTTTCAACCACATGGAAACTTTATGGATTGAGTCTTTCAGATATTATTTCAGAGCAGATAAGCCAAATGCTATTTCTCTCACCTGGCTCCAAGCACTGTTTAGTCTTCTCCAACTGGGTATAATTATTCACTAGGGCTCTCACCTGTTGTTCAACACTCAAACTTGTGATGGCCATGCTGTGGACTCCATTGTCTTGAGAGGAAAGCTTACACACCAAAACATTTGGGTGGGTGAAAGGAACACAGGAGAGGAGACTAGAGGAAAGGTATCGGTAAATATGTAGTGAGTTGTTGCTTTTCTACCTTGATTATGCCTGAATGGCTATTTTTATTAACATGAGCTTGCGCTACATGCTTGATGCATGACACACGCAGACTCCCTTAACTTAGAACATAATTGGTGCACATGTATCTCCAGGTACAAATATAGATGCCAAAGAGCCTAAGGAGCTCTGAGGGTCATATAAATTCATTTATTTTTTGAGTTTTTCTTTTTTTGTGTGAGAATTGACTAGAAATAAAAGCTAAAATATATCCCTTACTCACCTGGCAATTTCTTTTCATCTTCCTTTTCTCAGGTAACATCTCCTCTAGGAATCCTCCCATACCCAGGAAAAGATAGTTTCTCCTACTCTATACAATCAAAACCCCCTGAGCAACCCTTTCTCATACCTTTTATAGAAAAGTATTGAATTGTGCATTTACTTGTCTGAATCTTCTTTAACCTGTGAGAAAATTGAGTGCAGGGGCTGCATCTTCCAACAGTGTATCTTCCAGTGCCAAGCACAAAAGAGTCAACTAACATGTAGCTTTAAAAAAAAGTATCTTGTACATATTGTAAGTGTTCAATACATTTGTACATCAAATACATGAAATAATCAAGGCTAAGAAATACGCTAAGAAAAAATTAATGTTAAGGAGGATTTATAAATGAGTAGAAAGGGGGTTTTAGGGAAGAAATCATGATTTAAGATTATTAGTTTTTTTTAACCTGGTATATGTTGAGGATTGCTATAGAAGAAAAGGCAATTCAATACTTTGAAAATGTGTGGTCTATATTCATTAGTTCATCAGCTAAAATAAGGTGGTATGCACACAGCTGCTCATCTTTCAAAATTTTTCATAAATGTCAACTTGTTGAAAATATTTTGAAACTAATTTTTCTTTACCTTTTAAATTCTCTTGGAATTAAACATGGTGATTTACCACTAAGACCTTCAAGATGTATTAACTTATTTAGGCCACCATAATAAATTTGAGAGGGAGTCTTTGTACGGAGATGCATTTTAAAAAGCACAGTTAATCACCCAAAAGTAATTTATAAAGGAATTCAAATTTTAAGCATTACTCATAAAAAAATGTTGAAAGGAATTAAATTCATAAAAAGTTGAACATTCTTAAATCTTCAACCCCCTACTCAATTTTCTTGTAGTTCACAGTGCTGCAGAATTTCTAATGCAGAAATCCTCAAATATATCCAGCATTTTTTGGCTTTTCCCTTTTCTTTACAAACCCTCCATTATTTTCTTTTTCTTTTTTTTAAACATCTTTATTGGAGTATAATTGCTTTACAATGGTGTGTTAGTTTCTGCTGTATAACAAAGTGAATCAGCTATATGTATACATATATCCCCATATCCCCTCCCTCTTGCGTCTCTCTCCCACCCTCCCTATTCCACCCCTCTAGGTAGTTACAAAGCACCCAGCTGATCTCCCTGTGCTATGCGGCTGCTTCCCACTAGCTAGTTATTATTTTATATTTGGTAGTGTATATATGTCCATGCTACTCTCTCACATCGTCCCAGCCTAACCTTCCCCCTTCCTTGTGTCCTCAAGTCCATTCTCTACGTCTGTGTGTTTATTCCTTTCCTGCTCCTAGGTTGATCAGAACCATTTTTTTTTTTTTAGATTCCATATATATGTGTTAGCATACAGTATTTATTTTTCTCTTTCTGACTTGCTTCACTCTGTATGACAGACTCTAGGTCCATCCACCTCACTACAAATAACTCAGTTTCGTTTCTTTTTATGGCTGAGTAATATTCCATTGTATATATGTGCCACATCTTCTTTATCCATTCTTATGTTGATGGACATTTAGGTTCCTTCCACGTGCTGGCTATTATAAATAGTACTGCAGTGAACATTGGGGTGCATTCATCCTTTCGAATTAAGATTTTCTCTGGATATATGCCTAGGAGTGGGAATGCTGGGTCATATGGTAGCTCTATCCTTAGTTTTTTAAGGAACCTCCATACTGTTCTCCATAGTGGCTGTACCAATTTACAGTCCCACCAACAGTGTAGGAGGGTTCCCTTTTCTCCACACCCTCTCCAGCATTTATTGTCTGTAGATTTTTTGATGATGGCCCTTCTGACCGGTGTGAGGTGATACCTCATTGTAGTTTTGATTTGCATTTCTCTAATGATTAGTGATGCTGAGCATCCTTTCATGTGTTTGTTGGCCACCTGTATGTCTTCTTTGGAGAAATGTCTATTTAGGTCTTCTGTCCATTTTTGGATTGGGTTGTTTGTTTTTTTGATATAGAGCTGCGTGAGCTGCTTGTAAATTTTGGAGATTAATCCATTGTCCGTTGCTTCACTTGCAAATATTTTCTCCCATTCTGAGGGTTGTCTTTTCATCCTGTTTATGGTTTCCACTGCTGTGCAAAAGCCCCATAGCAGTATTGTGAGTGTCACTGAAGCAAACTTGGGTCCACTTATCCACGTGCAATAAACCCAATCTCCTGACACTGGGTTGTGGTGAAAGAAAGTGCCGTGTTTTATTGTAAGGCGCCATACAAAGAGTCCAGGACAGCTAGTACTCAAAAAGCCTCATTTTCCAGATGGGTTTCAGCAGAGTGTTTTTAAAGGCAAGGTGAGGGAGGGGAGTCCCAAGGTATGGGATCAGCTTGTGCACAGTTCTCTGTTTGGTTGATGGTGAGGTTACAGGACAGTGTCACAGGGGTTAACGTCATCAATTCTTTGGCTCCAGTAGGCCTGGGGGCTATGTGCTCATGGTCATTAAGTAGTTAACCTTCCATTTGGTGGGGGTTTTAGCATCTGTAAAGCAGGAAATGTGCATCAAATACTGTTATCTATGTACTTCAGAGAAGAGCTAAAGTAGAGGATATGGGGGAGGGTTCTATCCTAGGAAGGCCCCATAGGGTCCTCCTCTGTTACATGAGCCCTGATGTTCTTTCCAAAATCCTCTTAAAGTTGAGGACAGACAGAGTTGGTTTCCATTTTTTGCTACCAAAAGCATCCTAACTTATACACTTAGCATAAAAATACTCTACTAATTTGGTACCTGCTCAGAAGTCTTGCTCAGGGCTGTACACAACTCCAGCATGTGTCATTCACATTGACATTATTATGAATGGTACCCCCTGGAGTTGTGCAGTCCCCAACTTTCATAGTTGTAAAAGGCTGTGCTGCTTTGTGTCTGCTCATCTTTCCAGCTCCCCTTCAGTTGTCTTACATATGTGAGCCACAGTTGAGTCAGTTCCAACTACTTTTGCTCTCCAGAGGAACCACGGTATTACTTGGGCTTTTTGTGATCACTTTGTTCCCAGTGCCAAATACAGATTCTTCACAGTTTGTTCATCTGACAAAGTCGTGTTTATTCTTTGATGCTCTTCTCAGATATCACCTTTACTATAAAGCTTTTCTTGTCACATCATTTTCCTGCCATAGGCCATAGGCACTCATAGTAAATGACTTTATCAAATGTAAACATAGCACTTTGTGCACATTTCTATCAGTGCATCTCATGATGGTTTTATGTTAGTCTTCTGTACTGACCTATGTGCTTTTTGAGCAAACAGATTTTTCTAATTGTGGCCTAGTAGAGGAAACCCTAGCACATAGCAGATGCTTAAAGGACTCTCTCTTTGTGGACTGTTTAATGTATTCATTAACACTCATAATTCACTGAATGAACCAAATCATTTAAAATTTACAGTTTTCCACAGCAAGATCTTTTTCGACCCACCGCCTAGAGTAATGAAAATAAACACAAAAATAAATAAATGGGACCTAATGAAACTTAAAAGCTTTTGCACAGCAAAGACACCATAAACAAAATGAAAAGACAACCCTCAGAATGGGAGAAAATATTTGCAAACAAAGCAACTGACAAGGGATTAATCTCCAAAAGATACAAATAGCTCATTCAGCTCAATATCAAAAAGACAAACGACCCAATCCAAAAATGGGCAGAAGACCTAAATAGACATTTCTCCAAAGAAGACATACAGGTGGCCAACAAACACATGAAAGGATGCTCAGCATCACTAATCATTAGAGAAAGGCAAATCAAAACTACAATGAGGTATCACCTCACACCGGTCAGAATGGCCGTCATCAAAAAATCTACAGACAATAAATGCTGGAGAGGGTGTGGAGAAAAGGGAACCCTCCTACACTGTTGGTGGGACTGTAAATTGGTACAGCCACTATGGAGAACAGTATGGAGGTTCCTTAAAAAACTAAGGATAGAGCTACCATATGACCCAGCATTCCCACTCCTAGGCATATATCCAGAGAAAATCTTAATTCGAAAGGATGAATGCACCCCAATGTTCACTGCAGTACTATTTATAATAGCCAGCACGTGGAAGGAACCTAAATGTCCATCAACAGAAGAATGGATAAAGAAGATGTGGTACATGTATACAATGGAATATTACTCAGCCATAAAAAGGAATGAAATAGTGCCATTTGCAGAGATGTGGTTGGAGCTAGAGATTGTCATACAGAGTGAAGTAAGACAGAGAAAGACAAATATTGTATAGTATCATTTATGTGTGGAATCTAGAAAAATGGTAGAGATGAACTTATTTGCAAAGCAGAAATAGAGTCACCGATGTAGAGAACAACCTTATGGTTACCAAGGGGGGAAGGGGTGGGTGGGATGAATTGGGAGATTGGGACTGACAAGTATAACTACTATGTATAAAATAGGTGACTAATGAGAACGTACTGTATACCACAGGGAACTCTACTCAGTGCTCTGTGGTGACCTAAATGGGAAGGAAATCTAAAAAAGAGCGGATATATGTATATGTATGACTGATTCACTTTGCTATACAGCAAGAAACTAACACAACATTGTAAAAGAACTATACTCCAATAAAAATTCATTAAAAATTTTAGAGTTTTCAATCCCCCATTATCACATATATCCAGATGCAGCAATATTTACTTCTTCTATCAGCTGCCAATGTCAACTAAAAAAAACACCAAACAATAGCAGCATAGTAAGGAGAAACTTTACTCAAAAGGGTAAGTGCAAGGAGGGGTCTATTGCAATTGGGGGAGGAGAACTATTGCATTAGGGAGAATGCTGTGACCCTAAGATCTGTAAGCCTCTCAGTGGTTAATCAAAAGGGGTTTTTCTTCTCTTGAGAGGAAGTAACAAGGGTATTAAGGGTAGGGTGTGGGAAAATGGGATAAAAGAGTAGCTTGAGTGGATGGTAGATCAGAGAATATTTTACCCTGAGGTCAGATGTTCTTAGGAGAGATTATATGTTGACTCAGTCTGACAGTGAGTCCGAGTTCTGGAGCCTGGAGGAAGGAGTGAAACTTTACAGTGTGATTAATTAGCAGTTTGTTCCAATTGATTAGTAGCAATAAACACTTCAGATGATAATTTATGAGACCAAAAATGACAATTTGGAATATCTTTGTCTGGCATTGCCATAGGTAAACAAGAGGAGGCATCTGTGGAAGGGTGGTTCTTAGGAATAAGCTGTTTTCCACAACACAAAGGGCAGAGAGATATCTTAACTTTTGCTGTTTTCCAGGATTCAAGGGGTCAAGTGAAATTCAACATTGTCACTAATAATAGTTTTCAGGGTTGAAGGACACAATTAGATTATATAAAACTTTATTTTCTTTTCCAGTGGTCATCACACAGCCAAGCAAATGTATCCACTTGTTAAATTTAATTACCTTTTATCTTAGAGAGTTCCCCCAAATTAAATAGGTCGGAAATTTTTATAAAGAATCAAATATTGCTTTCCTGTCTGAAAAGTATGGACTGAGTATCAGAGACTTATCAGATTCCTTTCAAGCTAAAGTCACCTTCATTCACTTGATAAGACTGTAGAGGGCACAGTTGGACTGAAACAAAGCTTGAGTGAAAGAGTGTGAGAAGTTTATTACATCTAGCTAATACCCAAATGTGTGCTGTCAGTGATTCATATCTGCCTTTCAGAGCAAAGGTTTTTTAAAAAATCTTTTTAAAAGAGGGCTTTCTTATTTGTCACTTTACTTTCTTTTTATTTAATCCTAACAACATTTCATGTGAGAAAGTGTGTTTGAAGAGATGGAATTATAAATGAGTCCAGCATTATTGTTACAGTCCCTGTATTAAAGTGTTACTGTAAGCTAAGGCAAGGAAGTCAAAGATAGTAGATTAAGAGAAAACTGCTGGGGCAATGAGCAAGCATTATTAAAAACAAGTGACAGGTTTGTATTACTCTATTGGAAGTAGCATATAGTAGTGGAAAGACTAAGGAATTAGTTGGGCTATCCGTAAGCTATTTGAAGCACAGCTTTTCCAAAGCTAAGTAAAGTTTTCTCTAATCATCAGCTAATTTGTGGTTTCAAAATCCTGTAGTGTTCTTGATGCAGTTACCACCAAAATGAAGCATGCCCTTCTTCCTAATGGTCTACTCCTCCCCTTCCTTGTACTATATGTGCAAAACAAATGACATATACGAACTCTTTATGTTCTCTTTTCACCCTGCTTTCATTCCACATTGCACCAAGATTTCATTTTCCACATCAGTAATGGCTTTATAATTTCCAAATTCAAAGGTTTTTCTTCTGTCTCATTTACCTTAAAATCTCAATTGCCTTTGATGTTTTGCTCCTCACAGATGACTCTTATCTTTTTGCTGTAATTGTGTTGACTATGTACTACCTGTTACTCTTTTCACATATTTAGCAAATCAGTTTGTTACTTTGAGTGCTTCTTTTTGATTTTTCCCATTCCATTATTTTGGGAATTCACCATACTTCTGTATTTTGTGTGCTGGTTCTCCTCTATCAGACTATTGATTCAATTTTATGTTTCCAGCTAAAACCTGCCATTGGATTGGCTACTACCTCAGTGGGAAATGGCTATGGTATCCATGTAATGTACTCTCACTAAAGCCCCAACTTTGTATTGCTAATTGCCTTCTAAATATTCATAAATGGATGTCTTGCTATTCCTTGAAAGATAGCTATTCAAAATCATTTTTCTCTCCAAACCTAGTCCCTCTTTCTGATTTTCTCATTCTTCTATCTCTGCCATAGCCTTTAGATAGAAAAAAATTTGACTGTTTTTTCAACTAACACTCTGTAGGCTCCTTGCTATCCTCCTAGGCCAGGTCTTTGGGCCAAGGTAACTAGTGTCTGGATCCATTAGAAAGTCCAAGGGGGCAGAATTTTCTTTATGCTTTGTTCATTAATGTAGCCTAATCACAAAGGATGATAACTAGCTCAATTAATATTCATTAATAAATGAATGAGCCCAAATACCCAAAGTTGTTAGGTTCTCCTATTATTTATTTTACTTTAATTACCAGATGAATATTTTTAATACCACTTTTGTATTGCTACTTTTCTGATCAGAAACTTCATTGAGTCTATTTTGTCTCTTTTTTTCTGACTTTTAAGATTGGCCATTTTTCTATTCTAAGGAGGTCCTAAGAAAGTGAATTAATGTTGTGGGTAAGAGTGAACGTACTGGAGTTAAACAGCCTGAGTTTGATTATTGTTCTTTCATTTACTAACTGGGACAGATATTTAATTTTTCTGTGCCTTGATTTCTACATCTGTAAAATTGAGATAATGATCATTGGATTGATGTTAGGATGAAATAACTTAGTGCCTCTTAAGCACTCAAACAGTGCCTGGTGTTTAATGAATGCTCAATATGCATTATTACTATTATTATTAACCTCTACATTTGAAAAGCGTCTGTACAGTCAGTGACATCCAAATGTTTAATACAACATATCCCGTCTTTCAAACAAAATTTTACATGTAATCCCAATAACTTTATGAAATACAAAATAAGTGTGGCTTTGATTATTTGTATCCTCCGCTCTTTCATAAACTCATAAGTGTCCTTGACAAAATGCCCAAACTCCAAGAAGTACAATTTAAAAACCACTGGTCTCAGTAACTTTTTTGAAAATATTTATTTATTTGGCTGCACTGGGTCTTAGTTGTGGCATGCAGACTTCTTAGTTATGGCATGCGGAATCTTAGTTGCAGCATGTGGACTCTTAGTTGCAGCATGCATGCGGGATCTAGTTCCCTGACCAGGTATTGAACCCAGGCCCCCTGCATTGGGAGCACAGAGTCTTACCCACTGGACCACCAGGGAAGTCCCTGGTCTCAATAACTTTTGATATAAGTATTTACTGATTGACTAAGTCATTTTGAAAACCATTAGATTGTAGAAAGAGCAGGCATTTTAATAATGCATCTATTATATTCCTGTCTCAAATGAGGGTATTGTAAGACAAGGAAGTTACATTTGAAAATATTATCTAGCACAGACAATTTATATCTATTTTAGTAAATTAATTTAGATCAAAAGAATGAACTTTTTTATAATAAATGAGGGGTAAGTTTGAATTAGAAATCATATTTAAGGAATCAAAGTATTGTGTTATTATGGTTGTCATATATAGAATAGATTATTTGCCCTTGGAGCATTTGGAGATGACTTAAAACATTATTTGTTTCTGAACTAAGCCTATAAGATGTAAAAAGCATTTTCTAAATGATAATATTGATATTAACAATACTTATCCTTTTACTTTCAACTCTGTAAGCTTAGTAAAACTTCAGACTTTATTGATATACCCATATCTAAAAGATATTTATCTCTACTGCTTAACTGGAAATTTTTGAGAAAAAATTAATTGATGTTATTAAAAGAAAGGTGTCATCTAAAATTACACTGTCTTATTCTTAGAAAGAATTTCCTGAGTAATCCAATGAACATGTGACTAAGAGTCATGTACCCTTAAAGGGGTTGAGAACACGTTGTTCATGAGATATTTTAGTCCCTTCATTTTACAAATGAGAAAAATATGAGCCTGCTTAGCTAAGCAATTTACCAAAGATAGATGATTGCATATTAAATATTAAGAAGTATTAAAATCTCTGTTCTCAATCCAATACTCTTTCCACCATTTGGAAAATTAATCATACAGTCTCAAACATCAAAATATTTTTTCCTGTATCCAAAAGAGAACAGAATGTCATGTTTTAGAATCCAGATGTCATATCAACTTAAAAAGCAACATAAAAAACAATTTTAAAATAAAACTTTGGATTAAGCAGATGATGACTGCTTGATTGGTAGTGGCTTATACTGGAATATAAAGTAAATCAATAAGCAGAAATACTGCAGTCATCTGTTTTTCTGAATGTCAATCAACAGAGCTGTTCTAAGAAGGATTGAGAAATAGCAAAAGGCTGGTCTTTCTCCAATCTGTGGTTGTCTTTATTGAACTCATTTTCTTTTTTCTTTGCCCTTTTAGGCGCCTCTTATCTCTGTTCTCTCCTCCTCCTACCAAAACTTCTTCTAGGAAACTTATATCAAACTTGTACTGAAGTGTAAATGGCTTACAAGCCTTAAGGTGCTGCCTCTCCCAGGGAAGTGTGAGGAGTGAGATTTAAGAGGTTCAAAGAAAGGTAAAGTTATAGAATGTATATCTAAATATGAAATTTTAAGCATCAATGAGGAAGAGAGTAGCAGTTTTAAATTGTAGGAGAACACACTTCCCAGTGATTTTAAAACCATTGTTAATCTCCACAAAGAAACAAAACCCAAACAAACAAATATGCAACAAATATAACAGCCAAACACAAAAACAAAAATAAAAAAACCCAAATTAATGGGACTTGACTATGTTGAAACTGAGATTAATATGTGAAGTATTGATTTCTCTAATAAGTTGAGTCCCTCAGTCCATGAACATGGTATATCCCTTTATTTAGGTATTCTTTAATTTTTCTCAGTAGTGTTTCATAATTTTGCAAATAGAAATCTCCATATCTCTCATTAGATTTATTTTTATGTGTTTCACTTTTTAGATATTACCATCAAGAGCATCGTTTTCTGAATATCCTATTTGTTGTTGGTCTGTACAAATACAATTGATTTTTAAAAATACTGACCTTGGATTCAGCAACCTTGTTAAATTATCTTATTCAAATGGCTTACCTGTAGAATTTGTTTCAAATACCATAATGATTAAAAGATCAATTCTCTAAAACAATGTAATAAATCTAAGATTTCATACAAACAATAATGTTTTTAAAAATTCATACAGCAAAACTTGACAGGAAAAGAAGAATAAATATGTAAATCCACAATCATCGTGGGAGTTTTTTTTTTTTTTTTTTTTTTTTTTTGCGGTACGCGGGCCTCTCACTGTTGTGGCCTCTCCCATTGTGGAGCACAGGCTCCGGACGCGCAGGCTCAGCGGCCATGGCTCACAGGCCCAGCCGCTCCGTGGCATGTGGGATCTTCCCGGACCAGGGCACGAACCCGCGTCCCCTGCCTCGGCAGGCGGACTCTCAACCACTGCGCCACCAGGGAAGCCCTTCGTGGGAGATTTTAACACAACTCTCTCAGTAGTAGGTAGAACAACCAGCCAAAAGTCCATGGAAGATTTTTAATACAAATACCAAACTTAATCAATTTGAAATATAAAAAACGCTCTATGCAACAATGATGGAAATCACACTTTTAACAAGTATATATAGACTATATTACAAAATTAATTATATGGTTGTACATAAAGCAAGTCTCAACATATTTCAAAGACTGAAATACAATAAAATATGCTTTCTGACCATTGAGATGTTGAATTAGAAATCAGTAACCAAAATTATTTAAAAATAGATCCAAATGTTCAGGAATTAAACATTTTACTTAAATAATCCACAAAGTAGAAATCACAATTAGCATAAGAAAAGCAAAATTTTAGGTATACTCCCATGGTTTATTATATATGTGTGTACTCTAACACCATCACAGTTTCCCCCACAAGCATATGCACTAACAGAGTTTGTATCCTATTTATCTAGTTTCCTTTAGGGTCTGATAAGGCCAATTGAAGATGCTTACTAAATGCTAATTGGGTGTATTGGCAGAACTCTTGGTTTTAAGCAACACGATATGACTTAGATAACTTTAAGAAAACGAATTTATTACAATGATATAGAGTAGCTCACAGAATGGTTTGGAGAGTCAGAGAACCGTGGGTCTAAACTATCAGCCAGGAGAAATGTCTAAACTTATTTCATGGTCTGATGTGGTGAAGATGAGATTGCCACTACTGCTGGATTACTTGATTACTCTGCAGATTGTAATGCTGAGCTCACAAACACAGAACGTTAGATGCTGCTGGAAAGAGGATATTGCTTCCACTAGGGTTCCTTTGTGTGACCAGAATCGATTCTACAATTGCTGTTTTCCACTCACTCACTGGCAGCTTTTAATTGCAAATCTGGGGCATATGCATCCAACTGATAGAATTCCGTTTTTGTGCTAATGCCCTAGTTTCAAAGGAGGCTGAGAAAACAAGTACTTGAGATCTTTAGCTTCTATGGTGAAAGGTGGATTTGCCTCATAAAGAGGGAGATTCCTAAAACATAGGGAATGGACAAGGTTCATGCAATGTATCTATGACTTTCAGGCAGACATGGGTCTTGCCAAGACACTTTGGATAGTCTATTTACTGATCTGTAGGTTTTCTGAGCATGATGTCATTAAAATAGAGGGTAAGTGTGATGCCAGAAGGTCAAGGTCCCTATGAGCTAAGCTGTGATATAGAATGAAAAAGTTGAGACAATACAGTGAAATTAATACTGCTGCCTTGTGATTTGCAAGCAAATTGTTCTGGTGTTCTCAGCTTTTTAGAGTAAAGGAATAAAAGCATGTGCCTAATCAATAGCTATTGATTACTTAGAAAGCAAAGCAGGTTCCTTAGAACCTTATTGATTTGTTCTAGTGAAGAGAACAACGGCCTCAATTTGCTGTCTCTAGCTGATCAAATTTATAACAGTCTTCTGTTTTACTCCTGAATACTCTGACTTCTACACTAGACAAATTGAAATTTTAAAAGGGAATATGATAGAAATCACCAACCCTGAATTTGTAAAATCTTTAGCAGTGAAACTAATCACTGTGATTCTCTTAGGGATTTAATCATGCTTTTGACATATTATTATAATAAATAGAGGAAGCTCTTGGGGCTCTTAGTGGGCTCTTCCTAATAAAAATATTATTCCCTGAGACATGCAGCCAAGATGGTGATTCTGCTTGTGGCTGAGTGTACTACTTTAATGATATACTAGGAAACTAATGAAATATTTATGGACATTTGGGGCATCCTACTAGTCCTACTGGGAGGCAGACTTAAGTCAAACTGCCATTTATCATTTCATCTTCATGTCTCCACCCTGACTAGTGGAGAATAGTGGTATTGCAAGTACCAAGAATCAATACAGTGAAGGCTAAAGAGGTTGGGATGGGAAAAATTGACTTCCATTTTCTAGGTAACTCTTCTTGGCTAAGTCATTACATGTCTCCAATCATGGCGAAAAAAATGTTAATATATATTGTAAAATTGACTTCTCCTTAGAAAGATGGCAAGTGAGGGTTGGAGAGTCCTTTCTTTATTGGAATCTACCATTATATCCTCATCCCACTACAAAGAAGTCCAGTTCTTTTTCAGTCAATGCCCCATTCCAAGATGCCAATTAAACTCTCATAATAAAGCAGTCATCAGAATTAAATGTTTCGAGTTATTCTATCTCAACCTGTGGATGCAAGAAGTAAGACTTTTACCACATTCACAGAAAGTTAATGATATTTGGCATTACCTTGAGCTGGGAATTTAAGACTGGAATATTACATTCTTATTACATTGGTGTATCCTGTTGTCTTTATTTTTAATTTATTTTATTAATTTATGAAAAGAAATTTTATTGTGGTAAGAAAACAATATGCGATCTACTCTCAAATTTTTAAGTGTATAATACAGCCTCTGGCAACTGTCATTCTATTCTTTGTTTCTATGAGTTTGACTATTTTAGATATCTCATGTAAGTGGAATCACGCAGTATTTGTTCTTCTGTGACTGGCATATTTCACTTAGCATAACGTCTTCAGGTATATCTATGTTACTGCACATGGCAGGTTTTCCTTCTTTTTTAAGGCTGGACAATATTCTATTGTATGTATATATTACATTTTAAAAATGTATTCATCCATCAATGGAAATTTAGGTTTTGTCCATATCTTGGCTATCATGAATAATGCTGCAGTGAGCATGGTAGTGCAGAAATATCTTCTAGATCTTGGTTTCAAATCTTTAGACTATCTACACAGAAGTGGCATTGCTGGGTCATGTGATAATTCTATTTTTAAGGTTTTGAAGACCCTCCATACTCTTTTCCGTAGCAACTGTACCATTTTACATTCTTACCAACAGTACCCTGTAGTTCCAATTTCTCCACATCCTTACCAATACTTTATTTTTTTATTTTTATAATAGCCATCCTAACAGGTTCGGGATGATATCTCATTGTGTGGTTTTTTTGTTTCTTTGTTTGTTTTTTGGGGGATTTTTTGGTCTGCACTGTGTGGCATGTGGGATCTTAGTTCCCTGACCAGGGATTGAACCTGCATCCTCAGCAGTGAAAGCACAGAGTCTTAACCACTGGACCACCAGGGAATTCCCTCATTGTGGTTTTGATTTACATTTTTCTGATGATTAGTGATGTCGAGCACCTTTTCATATATCTGTTGACCATTTATATTTCTTCTTTGGAAAAATGTCTGTTCAAGCCCATTGACCATTTTTAAATTGGGTTATTTGGGGGATTTTTTTGCTATTAAGTCATAGGAGTTTCTTATAAATTTTGAGTATTAACCCCTTATCTGATACAGGGTTTGCAAGTATTTTCTTCTCTTCCATAGGCTGCCTTTTCATTTTGTTGACTGTTTCCTTTGCTGTTCAGAGGGTTTTTAGTTTGATGTAGTCCTACTTGCCCATTTTTGCTTTGTTGCCTGTGCTTTTGGTGTCATATAGATAGGACATCATTGCCAAAATTAGTGTCAAGGATCTTTTCCCCTATGTTTTCTTCTAGGGGTTTTACAGTTTCAGATCTTATGTTTAAGTCTTTAATCCATTTAGAGTTGATTTTTGTGTATGATACAAGAGTCCAGTTTCATTCTTTTGCATGTGGATATCCAATTTCACCAACACCATTTGTCAGTTGTGACAAAGAGCAAAGTTGGAGGCATAAGAGTTTCTGATTTCAAAAAATATATTACAAACCTACAGTACTCAAAACAGCATGGTACTGGCAAAAAGACAGACTAATGGAACAGAATAAAGAGACTAGAAATAAACATATGCATATACAGCCAACTGATCATTGACAAAGGAGCTAAGAATACAATTGGGAAAGGATGCTCTCCCAGTGCCCTTAGAAGTAACCATGACACCCTACAGATTTGGAATACCCAGGGCCTTCATACTTTTTTAAAAGATAAATTTATTTATTTATTTTTGGCTCCATTGGGTCTTCATTGCTGTGCACGGGCTTTCTCTAGTTGTGGCGAGTGAGGGCTACTCTTCATTGCAGTGTGTGGGCTTCTCATTGCCGTGGCTTCTCTTGTTGTGGAGCACAGGCTCTAGGCTCATAGGCTTCAGTAGTTGTGGCACACGGGCTCAGTAGTTGTGGCTCGTGGGCTTAGTTGCTTCCCGGACCAGGGCTCGAACCCATGTCCCTTGCACTGTCAGGTGGATTCCTAACCACTGCACCACCAGGGAAGTCCCAGGACCTTCATACTTTTACATGTAAGTTACTACTTGATTTTCCCTAGTCAGGTCACTAGTAGGCTTTAAGTTCCAGGACACTCTAAGGATAATTTTTTCTCAATTTGTTTCTTATTGCCAACTAGAGATTTACTGTCTCCAGTGCCAACCAGGCTAGATAACTGATGGCAATTTCCCCTATATCCTCAATGATCTGTTGTCTGTGATCTCTCCTGGTATCAATTTTTATGTTAGAGCAATCGGTGACTTACTCTGGGTTAATTAAGTAGAAAATAAATGATTAAAAAGATATTGGACAGTTTATGGAATCTCTAAATAAAAGATTCGACAACCAGGATTGGTGTTTGGAAGTTTAAACTTATGCCTAGGAATCATGCTGTAGAATTGGTCCAGGGAACAACCTAGTGCAAGAGTCACTGGGCAGAGACACTTCAGCTAGAACTACAAATATCAATGATAGGGGATGCTAAATACAGTAATATGAATCACTGATACATTTGTTCTGGATACTGAAAACAGTGTGTGCTTTCCACTTCCAGAATATATTCTAAGCAGTCTTTTCTTCTTGTCAGTAGCTTCTAGTCCAGTCTCCAGCATGGACATAACTGATTGTCAGAGCTAAGGTCATATGCTAGCCTATGGCTTTAAAGGATACTCAGAGATTAAGTAGGTGGCATTTTCAGTCTGTACAACGAGAGGCAGATTCTTCCTCATAAGATGGGGATTTCCATAACTTATATATGGGTTCACACACTGGACAAAAACGAGGAGTAGAACTCTCCATTAGAGTTTATTCATGAATAAATACCACAGAAGTCATAATTTTCTTTACAATAATATTTTGGAAACAAGAATAAGGAAGTTTTATATATATATATACACACACACACACAACACACACACACACACACATACATATATGTATATATGGGTGTGTGTGTCTTTATAAATTCTGACTTTATATAAAGTAGGCCTTTGTTTTTTACTGTGACTGTTCTGAATGCAGAATGGGGATCCTTTTAGTTACAAAGAGGAAAATGAAAACTTTTTTCTGAACTAAACTACATGAAATGTGAACATGAAGATTAACATCATCTCTGAGGCAGGAACCTACCTCAAAATTATACTCCTTCTCAATCAATGCTATTGTCAGTTCTTAGTTTTATTAATTATTGAAGGAAAATATATATCCAAGACATTACTGCAAATAAATATTTTAGAATATGTCTGGCTTTTCCTGTACAGTGAAAACATTTTTATAATATGAAATGTAAGAACAGATATTTTTCCAACATAAGTTCTCGTTGCATATTCTCACATATTATAACCATATATAATTACTGTTAAGTGAAAAGCCTGAATTAGATGAGTAAATTGTTACAGCCAGTGGTAAGAAAATAATTATATATATTTTTTAGCACAGTATTTAAATTTTATATTTAAGAAACTTTTGAGGGACTTTTCATCTAGCTAATAAGTGAGTTAATTTCAAACAGAGGAACGTTGTGAAGAGTGGCACCATGGTGTTTTTAGAATCAGAGGGATATGAATTCAAATTATTCAATGATAATTTTTGAGATCCTACCACAGCCAGGTACCTGGCTTTTACATTTTCTCTAGGAATTTCATTTTCATCATCTAAACAATAGATATAAAACATTTAACTAATGAAGTTTTTGAGAGCAGAGCAAATCTTCAAGGCAAGACACAAAAAAGGTGAAAACCTTTCCAAGTAACTTGACTATGTTCCAGAGCAAAACTCAATAATATTTATAGAAATATAAAAATATTCATCACTACTACAAGGCAAAATTAATAAGTTATGGCATCCAACCAAAGATTACCAGGCATACAAAGGGACAGGAAAAGATGAACTGTAATAAGAATAATCACTTGAAAGTGACCCAAAACTGGCCCAGATGTTAGAATGAGAAGATAAGGAAGTCAATTGTACCACAATAATTGTACCACACATGTTAAAAAAAAGTTATGTCGAAATATAGAAGATATAAAAAAGAACCAAATTTAACTTCTAGAGATGAAAGCTACAGTTATTGAGATTAAAACAAAGCAACAAACAAATCATTTGATAGGTTTTGTGTGTTTGAAACTTTGTTGTTTGAAAATTTGTTTCATTTGTTCTACCAGTCAGACCTGGTAGAAGAAACAGTGTTTCTGGGTAAGAGATGATGAAAATACCAGTCCTCCAGTTAGTTCACTGTCACTCTCAGAGAGCTTAAAAGAGAACTCAGTGTGGTCGAAGAGTAGCCCAGAGAATAAGTTGGAGGGGGTTATTGCTGGAAGTGACAAAAGTAAGACATGGCTTCCACGTTGGGGGGTTGTAAAAGAGGCAAGAATGAGGATGAACCATAAACTCCTCCCATGCTGAAGCCACAGAGTGAACCCATCCCATGTTATTAGAGGCCACTGATATCAGAGGCAGAAGACCAGGATCATAACTGCTAATGGGCAGCTAATTGTGCTTGTAGTCAGAGGAGGGTCTCCCTCTTTTCCCCTTTTTCTTTTTAATTCTGAACTCAGGGTTATAGTAAAACAAAACAGGAATTTAGAGAAGAGCATGTGGGAAGCTTTTTGGCTATTTGGAGTTGTTGCTTTGAACAAATATCCCCCCAATAAAAATAATAACATAATAATAGTGGTACATGAAATGTCCATATATTTACTTAAATGAATTCTTTAAAATTAGATGTAGTTTTTGGTCTAGACTGCAAAAGCATTAAATTTCCCTTGTAGCAGTTACTGAAAAAAATTAAACATTTAAATTTTTTTACTTCATCAAGATTGAATTTCTCAATCAAACCACATATGATTAACCTGGTTTTCCAATGTATCTTTTACAACAGACACATAATCTGCTAATAAACATGGCATTGTTTTCTAAATTATTTTTAATGACATACATGATAGAACATGAGAGGATCTTGGCCCATTTAGCAACCCCCATACTTTTATTTTAATGGAACATATAGTTTAGGTAGAAAATATAGCCTAGTGGATTTTTAAAAAATTATCTTTGGAAATGAAAAATAATGGAACTGAAAGATTATGTATAAATTAGAGACTATAAGGATTTGATTTATTTGAAGTACAGAGTCCTTAAGTTGTGCTTCTGGTTAATAAACTGGCTTTAGACATTGGACAAAGGTCTGTAATTTCTTCTACTACAGTCTGGTATTTCAAGAGCTACCAAGAAAACACTGCTGAATGGCTTTAGGTCTCAGAAGTTAAGACACAAGAGAAGTCAGATATCACCACTATGGTGGTAAATTCCTTCTATGCAAAACAATTTAAAAAAAATTCCACTTCTCTCATTAGAATACCACAGTGCAGGACTTCCCTGGTGGCGCAGTGGTTAAGAATCCGCCTGCCAAGGCAGGGCACATGGGTTCGAGCCCTGGTCCAAGAAGATCCCACATGCCCAGAGCAACTAAGCCCGTGTGCCATAACTACTGAGCCTGCATGGCACTACTACTGAAGCCCACATGCCTAGAGCCCGAGCTCCGCAGCAAGCGAAGACACCGCAGTGAGAAACCCACACACCGCAATGAAGAGTAACCCCCACTCGCCGCCACTAGAGAAAGCCCACGTGCAGCAATGAAGACCCAACGCAGCCAAAAATAAATAAAAATTAATTAATTAAAGAAGAAAAAAGAATACCACAGTGTAATGTCATCATCTCCTCAAGAAAAAGTGCCATATAATTCTGTTCTCTGTCTTCAGTGTTATGCAGTAAGACAAGATCTGTTTTCTCCAAGTCCCCCCTCCCTTTATTTTGGTCATTTCCCCCTCCTAGAAGAGAGCCTTAGCTTAGATGAGAAAAGAAAGTTTCTATTATCATAACACCAAATAAAGGCTATCAACATTTGAAAGAGAAATTTTGATTGTAGATGTTTAACTGAAAGATTAAAACATATTTCCGTAGGACCTTCAAGGTACCTGACCTCTCCCACAGCCTATCTTGCTGAGAAGATGAAAGGAGCCTATTGACTGCTAATCAAGTCTTGCAGAGTAAGAAGAAAGCTAAAAAAAACCAAGTTCATGGTGAAGAGGAGAAAAGTTAGGGAGAACCTACAGAGATGCAGCTTTAAGCTGAAACCTGTATAGACTTTAAATGGAAAAGAGGAAAACACTATCCATGCTCTCCACTGTTCTCTATGTGTTTTGTATCGTAAAGTAGGCTTTTCTTCTAGTAACAGACCCACTTTCATGCTCTTCCAGATATTCAAGTCTACATAAATAAGGATTTATATACTTGTGGTCTTGTCTGAGATTACTGTACTGTGACATAACATATGGCTGTGCCTCCATCCAAGACTACCATAGAAATTAGCCAAGAAATACTCCACCGTTTATCTAAACTACCAGATTGTTGCTGAGGAAGGGGAGTGCTCACAGCTTTTGTAAATTGATGTAATGAATACTCTTTCAGCAGGGGAGTAACTTGAGAAAAGTAGTAATCTTGGCCTGGAAGCACTGGCCAGAGTGTCAAGTTTGAGAATGCATGGTTTAACATGAATGCCTAGGTTAATACTTTCTTGTGAGTTTATTAGTTTCCCATAGGAAAAATTCACAAGCTGTTATCAGGCTATGAAGAGAGGGAAGAAGTCTGGGGAAGGTCATTTGTGTATCTGCATCATCCAAAATGGATGATAGGAGGGAAATTAGATTGTTTATGAAGGCGGAGGAAAAGTCCCTGAATGATATGGCAATATTGATGGGGGCAATGCAGTTGATACAGTATTTGGCTCCAGCTACATTTGAAACAGGGCTTGAAACTAGTGAGAAGACAGCCAGTAAGTACGTGAGAAGAAGAATGCATTATTTAGGAATTCATGATTCTCTGCCATTCTCAAATAATTCATTGAATAATTAATTGAGAGGATGGGTAAGGGAAATTGATTAAATAAGCTTTAGAGGAACTGATATAAATTATTTAGTGGACAGTGTATATTATGATTGATTTAAGAGATTTTCAAGGGTAATTTTGACTTTACTCCCTTAAACAATATTTTCCACTGATTTTAGCACCTAATCAAATATCAGAGTAATACTTGACTCCAATTTATGGACAGATTTGAATATACAAAATCTTAAGTAACCTAAGAATGGAAGGCAAGTTTAAAGAGAAGTTATAAGGTATGAATACAAATTTTTCCTCTCAATAAGCAGTGCAAAAGGAGAACTACAGCTGTAGAACCCTAGAGTTTGTAGAGTTTGTAGCTTTTCAGTGTGATTGAGCCATCAGAGATCAATGTTTTATGGTACCATAGTAGGAAATCCTATATTATGATATCGTAGTATCGAAGTTAGTAATCTTATTCAATTGTGATGGTATTTTAAAAGACTAAGAAGATTAGGATGTGTGTGTGTTTGTACTAAAGGAAGTTGAAGAAGAAACTATTAATCATTAATTTACTATATCCCAAATTCAGAATTCAGAAGTTGGCATGGTATAGATTCAGGAATTTTTTGGTCTGTGTTAGATTTAAGGAAGGAGTGAATATTATTTGATACCCATAGGAAGACTAAACCTAAAGAGAATATAAATACTTTTTTCTAGGGAGATTTTTTTTCCTTTGAAAAAATGCTTCAGGGTAACACTAGAGTCTAAACTCTTTGGGGACAGTGGCTATTGGTGAGAGTATTTGGAAGTGTAGGTATAGTTAAATAATAAACTTGATTCTTGGAGTTAAGGACTCTGAAAAAGCAAGAAAAGTTACTTCTCTAAGGGCAAGATCACCTTAAGGAAGTTAATTTGAAAATGTCATTTAACAGGTGTGAGTTTTGACACACTTCAGTGAATATGTGCACCATGTTGTTTATTGACAAGGGGAAAAGGAATTACTTATCTCATTAACAAGACCACTTCTTACCAATCTGAAAGAACTAAAGATATTTGGAGAGTTCAGATGGTATTATAATTGATTCATCCAAGATTACTCCTAGAGTGAAATAAGTGGATTGGCATTCAGCATCTATTTGATCTATAGTCATTTCCCTTTATTCGAGGTTTCATTTTCTGCTGTTTCAGTTACCCACGGTCAACCGAAGTCCAAAAGTATTACGTAGAAACTCCCAGAAATAAACAATTCATAAATTTCTGAGTAGTGTGATGAAATCTTGTATCATCCGTCCACCCACCGGGGTATGGACCATCCCTTTGTCTGGCGTATCTCACCCCTTAGTCACTTAGTAGCCATCTTCCTTATAGAACTGACTGTCTCAGTATCACAGTGCTTGTGTCCAAGTCACCCTTATTTTACTTAATAATGGCCCCAAAGCAAAAGAGGAGTGATGCTGGCAATTTGGATATGCCAAAGAGAAGCTGTAAAGTACTTTCTTTAGGTGAAAAGGTGAAAGTTCTTGGTTTAATAAGGAAAGAAAAAATCATTTGCTGAGGTTGCTAAGATCTATGGTAAGAATGAATCTTCTGTACGTGAAATTGTGAAGAAGGAAAAATAAATTCATGCTAGTTTTGCGGTCACACCTCAAATTGCAAAAGTTATGGCCACAGTGCATGATAAGTGCTTAGTTAAGATGGAAAAGGCATTAAATTTGTACAATAAGATATTTTGAGAGAGGAAGGGACCACATTCACATAACTTTTCTTATAGTATATTGCTATAATTTTTACATTTTATTATTAGTTATTGTTAACCTCTTACTGTGCCTATCTGATAAATTTTATCATAGGTATGTAAGTATAGGAAAAAAACACAGTATATATAGGATTCGGTGCTATCTGCTGTTTCATGCAACCACTGGGGTCTTGGAATATATACCCTGAGGATAAGGGGGCTACTGCATTTTCTAGTATACCTCCCTAAGGCAGAGGTTAGAAGTTAAGAAAAAAAAATCCCAAACCCTCTTTCAGCTTGGGATCTTTATGTAAAAGAAATTCCACAAACTCAGTGCATTTATGTGAGACTTGGAATTTGAAAATAAGGAAAGGCAGTTATCCTGGTGCTTTAGCTTTTGTGGCCGGCAAGCATCGCTGTGGAGACATAAGTATTCATCTGTAGCATCATTCCTGTGTACTTAACTCCCTAGGTAGTAAGCACAATAGCTGTTTCTCTTTGTGAGTTTAGATGGAAAATCTATAGACTCTATGTACATTTAATGAAAATTATGAAGCAGTAACAATTGTTACAATCACACGGGTCAAGAAATGGAACATTGGCAACAACCAAGAATCCCCTCCATGCCTTGCATCCTCACAAAACCCTCCCATAGCACAAGCAATAACCACTTACCTAACTTTTATGTTAACCCATTCATTGTTTTTCTTTGTAGATTTATTACTTATGTGCACATTCCTGTAATACTGTTGATAGATATTTGTGTTGTTTTCTATTTATGGCTGTCATGAACAATGCTGAACAAGATACATGTTTATATATGTATCCTAGTACACAGGAGAACACGTTTCTCTAGGGAGTGAACTACTGGGTTACAGGGAAGTTTCAGGAATGAGATGCTGAGTCACAGAGAAAATATGTCCTTAAACCACAAGATAATGACAAGTGGTCAAATCAACTTACACTTCCAACAGTGGTGGTGACTCATATTTAAATTCCTTGACATTAGTTGTTATCATTTATTTTAATATTTCCTATCTAATCTGTGTGTAGTGGTACCTCATTATGGTGTGAATTTTAGTTTTCATGATTACTAGTGAAAATATAAATATTTTACAATTTTAAATATAGTTATTGGCTTTTGGGATTTGCTGTTTTTTGAAGGGTCCATTGAATTTTTGGCCTACTTTTCTATTGGGTTATTTGCCTTTTTATTCTTGCTTTTAAGAGTTTATTTCATTTTTTAATTGAAGTATAGTTGATTTACAATATTATATTACTTTCAGATGTAGAACATAGTGATTCAATATTTTTATAGATTATACTCCATTTAAAGTTATTATAAAATATTGGCCATATTTCCTGAACTGTAAATATATCTTTGTAGCTGATTTATTTTACACATTTTATACCTCTTTATCCCCTACCCCTATCTTGCCCCTTCCTCCTTCTCTTTCCCCACTGGTAACCACTAGTCTGTTCTCTATAACTGTGAGTCTATTTCAGTTTTGTTATATTCATTCATTTTATTTTTTAGATTCCACATATAAATGATAACATACAGTATTTGTCTTTCTCTGTCTGACTTATTTCACTAATCATAATACCCTCCATGTCCATCCATGTTGTTGCAAATGGCAGGATTTCTTTCTTTTTCATGGCTGAGTAATATTTCTCTGTGTGAGTGTGTGTGTGTGTGTGTGTGCGTGCGTGTGTGTGTATCATACCACATGTTATTTATTCATTTGGCTGTTAGCAGGCACTTAGGTTTCTTCCATATCTTGGCTATTGTAAATAATGTACATAATGCTGCTGTGAACATTGGGTGCATTCATCTTTTTGGATTAGTATTTTCGTTTTCTTTGGATATATACCCAGGAGTGGAATTGCTGGATCTTATGGTAGTTCTAATTTTAGTTTTTGAGAAACCTTCATGCTGTTTTCCATAGTGGCTGCACCAATTCATATTCCTACCAACAGTGTACTAGGGTTCCCTTTTCTCCACATCCTTGCCAACATTTGTTATTTGTAGTCTTTTTTTTTTTTTTTTTTTTTTTTTTTTTTTTTTTTTGCGGTACGTGGGCCTCGCGCTGTTGTGGCCTCTCCCGTTGCGGAGCACAGGCTCTGGACGCGCAGGCTCAACGGCCATGGCTCACGGGCCCAGCCGCTTCGCGGCATGTGGGATCTTCCCGGACCGGGGCACGAACCCGTGTCCCCTGCATCGGCAGGCAGGCTCTCAACCACTGCGCCACCAGGGAAGCCCTGTAGTCTTTTTGATGATAGCCATTCTGACAGGTATGAAGTGATATCTCATTGTGGTTTTGATTTGTATTTCTTTGTTGATTAGTGATGTGCATCTTTTCACGTGCCTATTGGCCACCTGTATGTATTCTTTGGAAACATGTCTATTCAGGTCTTCTGCCCATTTTTAATTGTTTTTTTAATATTGAGTTTTATGAGATGTTCATATATTTTAGATATTAACCCCTTATAGGTCATATCATTTGCAAATATTTTCTGCCATTTAGTAGGTTGTCTTTTCATTTGTCAGTGGTTTCCTTTTCAGTGCAAAAGCTTTTAAGTTTATTTAGGTCCCATTTGTTTATTTTTGCTTTGGTTTCCTTTGTCTTAGGAGACAGATCCAAAATAATATTGCTATTATTTATGTCAGAGTGTTTTGCCTATGTTTTCTTCAAGGAGTTTTATGGTTTCTGATCTTGTATTTAGGTCTTTAATCCATTTTGAATTTATTTTTGTATATGATGTGAGAAAGTGTTCTAATTTAATTGTTTCACAAGTAGCTGTCCAGTTTTCCCAGCACCACTTATTGAAGAGACCTTTTTCCTATTGAACATTCTTGCCTCCTTTGTCTTAGATTAATTGACCATAAGTGCATATAGGTTTATTTCTGGTCTCTCTATTCTGTTCCATATGTCTGTTTTGGTGTCAGTACCATACTGTTTTGTTTACTGTAGGTCTGTACTATAGTCTGAAGTCAGGGCGTGAGATACCTCCAGCTTTATTCTTTTTAAGTTCTTTTCATATTTTGAATAGTAGTCTCTCTATTGGTTTTATATGTTGCAATGATCTTTTCAAACTCTGTGGCATGACCTCTCTTTTAACTATCTTTGTGTTTTCTTTTGTTGGAAAATATTTCTTTTTTTTTTTCTTTTTTTTTTTTTTTTGCGGTACACGGGCCTCTCACTGCCGCGGCCTCTCCCATTGCGGAGCACAGGCTCCGGACGCACAGGCCCAGCGGCCATGGCTCACAGGCCCAGCCGCTCCGCGGCACGTGGGATCCTCCCGGACCGGGGCACGAACCCGCGTCCCCTGCATCGGCAGGCGGACTCCCAACCACTGCGCCACCAGGGAAGCCCGGAAAATATTTCTTAATGTGGGTAAATACATCAATCTTTTCCTTTAAAGCTTATACTTTTTTCCATCTTTCTATTTTGTGGCTTAAAGATAGCCTCCTATATTGTCTTTTAAAATATATTTGGTACCATTTCACATATAGGTCATTAATCCATCTGGAAATAATTTTGTTTACAATATGATACAATTTTAATTATTTTTTCTTTATGGATACCCTAGTGCTCAGCATTTTTTAATCGAAAAGTTTGTTATGTCTTTGTTGAGGTGCTGTGATACCTCTGTTATACAGAGGTGCCATATGTATGTGTGTGTGTGTGTGTGTGTGTGTACATATATATACATATGATTTTGTTTTAATAATATATGTTTTGGTTTGTTTTTCTGTGTCTCTATTAAGTCTTCTTTTGGTTCATTTGTTTGTCTCTATATCAAAACTGCACCCTCTTTGTTACTATAGCTTTATAAGAACACTAAATATTCAGTAGAACAAGTTTTCCCACATTTATATTATTCTTCAAGTGTGTGGTGGGCTTTTGTAATCTGTATAAATTTTTAAAGAAGTTTTTCAGGTCCAAAACAAAATCTTTGGCATTTTCACTTAGATTTTGCTTACTCTGTAACTTAATCTTTAGAGACTTAACATCTTTTCACTATTAAGATATCCAACTTATAAACACAAAAAATATCTCTATTCATTTCTGATTTCTTCAAGGTCTTTGAAAAAGTATTATAATGTTGTCTGTAAAGGCTTTGTATATCTTACTGGATTTATTGCTACTTCAGCTTTTTGGTGCTATCTAAAAGGATTTCTTTCTTTTTACTATCACTTTCTGTTTGATGCTATTATATAAAAACACAATTTATTTTTATTGATTTTTATCTAGAAATCTTAAGAAGCTCTCTTACAAATCCTAGCAATTTCCTGTACATTATTTTGTATTTTCTCTGTACACAACAATATCATATATAAATAGAACAAGTTGTGTGTTTTCTTTTCTAATCCTTAGACATTTTAGTTCTTTTTCTTGACTTTCTCCACTGGCTAAACTCTCAAGTACAGTACTGAATAGAGTGGTGACAGGGGGCATCCTTGTCTTCTTCCTGATCTTTAAATCTTTAATCATCTCACCTGTATCTATAATGTTACTCTATGGTAGATAGCTAATTTTCATTTAAGAAAGTTTGTTTCTACTCTGATAAGATTAGCTGCAGGTTTTTGTAAAATCATACATGACTGCTGAAATTATAAGAAACTTTTGATTTAATTTTTTTGTATGTTTAATTTTATTAATTTTGTTGTGTAAAATAATTTTGGTTGTCTGTCATGAAATTAGCTTATGTTGGACTCAGTTTGCTTATATTATATTTATCATCTGTTTTCCTGGGTAAGGTCACCTCTAATTATGCTTTCTTTTTTTTTTTTTTTTTTTTTTTTTTTTTTTTGCTGTACGCGGGCCTCTCACTGTTGTGGCCTCTCCCGTTGCGGAGCACAGGCTCCGGACGCACAGGCTCAGCGGCCATGGCTCACGGGCCCAGCCGCTCCGCGGCATATGGGATCCTCCCAGACCGGGGCACGAACCCGTATCCCCTGCATCGGCAGGCGGACTCTCAACCACTGCGCCACCAGGGAGGCCCTAATTATGCTTTCTTATACTGCCCTTTCCTGTCTTGAAATGAAGAAAATATTAAAAAGTAGTTGAATAGTGTTCCCTCTTTCTAGTCTCAAAGAGTTTGTGTACTACTGGAATTCTTCCTTTCTTTAGAACACACTAGTGAAAAATCTTGGATTTCAGCTTTCTTCATGGTGAGAGTAGTGAGTGCTGATTCAGTGTCTGTAATGTATAAACGTATGTATAAATTTCTATTTCTGTTTGAATCTATTTTGATGTTATATTTTTCTAGGGGACTGTGACTTTTATAAAATTTAAAATTTATTTGAAAACACTTTGTTCATTTTTTCCTTTGTAAAGTCTGTAACATGTATGTGATATATGACCCTTTTACCTTTCTGATATTGGTTTCTTGTGCTTTCTATCTTTTTTTATTCTTTTTTGGTCTTGAGAAGACTCTCAAGTAGATAGCCATTTTTATTAGTATTTTCAAAGAGCCAAGTGTTAGCTTTTGAATTTGTATTGTTTATTTTCTATGTCATTAATTTCTGCTCTTGCATTTATTATTTACTTCTTCCACTTTCTTTGGGTATGTCTCTTGAAGATAGCACATAGTTACATGTAATTTTATACAATCTGACACTTATTTTCTTTTCATTTGGAGCAGCCAATCCATTTGCATTAAATGTAGTTACTAATTTGGTTTAAATCTTCCTTTTGTTCCTACTTGTCTAAATTCTTTCATATTTTTCTTTTTCTTCTGGAATCATGAAATATTTACAGCAGTCTACTTTTACTCTATTAAGTTTGAAACTGTAAGCTCTATTTTATTATTTAATGACAATTTCTGTCAGAATTTACTAAATATTTAGAGCTGGAAAAAAAAAAACCCTTGCTGGGAATCAATACTTGTAATCTGTGTCACACACACACACACACACACACACACACACATATTTGAAAGGAAACTTATTAGAAATTAATTAGCTAAGTTTGCAACATAAGAATTAAATAGATTGTGCCATAGAAGAAGAGATAATTAATAAAACAAGTAGGACAAACAGAAAACAAACTATAGAGGGTATCAATAATCTCCAACTTGTAGGAGGACTCACACTTCACACTATTTAAAAAAATAGTGGTAGGACAGTAAAATGGCGTCACTCAATTGAAAACCATCTAAGCAGTTCCTCCAACAATTAAACATGAAATTGCCGTATGACCCAGCAATTCTACTCCTAGATGTATACCCAAGAGAAATGAAAACATATGTTCACACCAATTGAACAAGAATGTTTATAGCAACATTTTTCATAGTAGCAAACAAGTGGAAACAGCCAAAATGTCCATCAACTGATGATAAATGGATGAACAGAATTGGTATGTCCATACAATGAAATATTACTTGGTTATAAAAAGGAATGAAATACTGATGCATGCTATCACCTAGATGAACCTTCAAAATATTATGCTAAGTAAAAAAGTCAGTCACAAAAGACCTTATATTGTATGATTCTCTTTCTATGAAATGTCCAGAATAGTGAAATCTACAGAGACAGAAGATAGATTAGTGGTTGCTTAGAGCTTGTGGGAAGTAGGGTGGGAATATAGGGAGGTGATGCCTAAAGAATATTAGATTTGTTTTTTGAAGTGATAAAAATGTTCAAAATTGGGCCTCCCTGGTGGCGCAGTGGTTGAGAGTCCGCCTGCCGATGCAGGGGATACGGGTTCGTGCCCCGGTCTGGGAGGATCCCATATGCCGCGGAGCGGCTGGGCCCGTGAGCCATGGCCGCTGAGCCTGCGCATCCGGAGCCTGTGCTCCGCAACGGGAGAGGCCACAACAGTGAGAGGCCCGCGTACCGCAAAAAAAAAAAAAAAAAAAAAAAAAAAAAAAAAGTTCAAAATTGACTGTAATGATGGTTGCACTTATATGAGAATATACTCAAAATCACTGAACTATATAAATAGGTGAATTCTATGGTATGTCAGTAAAAAATGGGATCTAAATAGACAATAGAGAGGATCAGTAAACTTCAATTTTGTTTCTTTGAAAATATAAAGAATGGTATTTTTTTATGTTCATAGAAGAGGAAGGCACAAACAAAACTATGAAAGAAAAGCGGTTTTATTTACATATATTTGGAGTTTTACTAATTATAGGAATAAAGTAAAGAGTATTATGCCATTAATATGAAAATTTATAAAAAATTGAATTAAAAAATAAAATTAGCAAAATTGTCTTAAGAGGAAATAGAGAAACATAGTATACTAACAACTTTTACATTTTAGTCTGGTCAAATGTCTACAAATCAGCAAACAAAAACACCAGGACCAGACATTTTTAAAGTGACTTTGCAGATCCTTCAGGGATCAAATTAACCTTTATCTTATATAAAATTTTTCAGAGAGTGAAACAAGAGGGTATACTCACTTTTTCAATATACAATAGCCAAACCAAAACAAATAAATAAATAAAATATATAACACATCCATTTATAGAAATCAGTAAAACTATTCCAAATAAAATATTAACACAGGATTAATTTATATGTACAGAAGCAAAAGCCAGTGGAAAATATATTTGAAAACAAAAAAGAGGTGGAAAATGTCTGCATACAAAATACAAGAAAATCTGTAATCTCTGAACTTGCTGGATGACTGACGTACAAAAACCAATAAGAATTTAAAATATTAGCAACAACCAGTAAGAAAATGTACTACTATTAGTAAATACTATTCCATTAATACTTTTACTATTAAGTAAAAATATCATTCACAATGAAACAATAAATATCAGGTATTTGAGAATAAATATAATGTGAGTCAAATATTCATAGAGAAAATGAAGCTTTCTTAAAGGACGTAAAAAATTAAATGGAACACTTTGTAATATTCTTTGAAAACATGAATCAATATCTTATAATTGACCATGCCACTAACTTGTGTATGCATTGCTATTACAATGAAAATTGCAAAAGATATTTTCATAAGCCATGACAAGCTAAGTCTAAAGTTTATATGGGAGAGAAGTGTATTAGGCAGAGTTCTCCAGAGAAACAGAAGCAGAGCCAATAGGAGATGTGTATGTGCAAAAAATCTGCAGGGCAGGGCAACAGGCTGGAGACCCAGGGAAGAGCTGATATTGCAGTGTGAGTCCAAAGGCAGTCTGCTGGCAGAATTCCCTCTTTTTGAGGGGACGTCAGTCTTTTTTCTATTAAGACTTTCAACTGATTGGGTGAAATGTTAATCTCATCTAAAAAAATTCTTCACACAAATATCATGAATAATGTTTGACCATATGTCTGGTTACCGTGTCTTAGCCAAGGTGTCCATTACATATAAGTAGGGAGTTGAAAGTAGCCAAAAATTTTTGAAGAAGATATGAAAACATTAAGAAACATGTAGAAAGGGCAACCTATGCTACCTGATATAAACACTTAAAGTCATATTAATTAAAACAGTGTGGTACTGGCACAGCAAAGGTATAGACAAACAAAATTGAACAGAATATAGGGCCCAGGAACATAGATTGATTAAAAAAAAAGACTAATGTGGTAACATTACAGATTTGTGGAGAAAGGATGAACCTTTTAATAAATGGTGTTGAGATTATTGGAAATTCATATGGACAAAGGGTTAGACCCCTATCTTAAAAAATGAGAAAATAAATTCCAGTTCAAATCAAAAATTAAATATGAAAGAAAAAACATGAATACTTTAAAAGCAAAATATGGATATAGCTTTATGAAATCAGGGTAGGGCAAGGTTTCTTAAAGACAACATTCAAACAATCACAAAGTATGAAGAAAAGCTGAACAGATTATATGACATTCATATTGAAACATTTCCACAGCAGTATAGACAAATGGACAAATAAAAACACAAAAGAATAAATCTGGGTGGCCACGAAAATTATAATAGAAAGGTCAGCCTCTCTATCATTAAGGAAGTTCTTATTTATCTACATTAGAAGCTAGGTGCATTGGAATCTTAATGTAGTGCTGTTTATAATAAGGTGGATGTTACCTAAATTCCCTTCTTAAAGGTAATTGATAAATAAATTATGGTTTGTTCTCAAAAGTAATATTATACAATAGGTAAACTGAATGAAATGTTTTTGTGTGTATTAACATGGGTGGATCATAATAACATAATGTGAATTTAAAAAATAAATTGCAGTTACAAAAAGAGTATGTAGGTTTACAAATATATGAACTGAAGGGATGGGTGTGTGTGTGTTTGTGTATGTGAGAGAGCGAGAGACAGTGTGTGCATGAGTTTTTGTGTGTGTTAAATAAGAATATATATGTAGTCAGATATGGCAACATGAACATAGAAGATTTACATACCTTTTGGATAGAGATCTCTCTAATGATTGGGGATGATCTGAAGCGAAATGCAGGAATCAGATCTTTGGAAATACCCATCAGGCTCCACGTGAAGTTTTGAAAAATTTACCACTTTAAATAAACATTTTCTTCTCTGAGTCTGTTAAGATTTATTGCAAGTTCGATCTAATGAGCTGTATAGTAGAATGAACTTTTCAAAGTATGCTTGGTGAGGGATAGATTTCAGATCATTGATTGTTCCCCTAAAGACTAAGGCTATTTGGTGAGGAGGCTCCAAAACAAGGATTTTGTCGATATATAAATCTGTTTTCTTGAAGAGCTAATTATTTGTAGTTATGGCAGTATAATTTATTGAAGCTTTAATTTGTGTTTGTTTTCCCCAATAACTCTATTACCACCACTTCAAGATGGTAGTTAACATTTGCTGTTAATTACTTCAGGGGAGATTTGTGTTAGGGTGAAAAGCTGGTGTTTCCTGGAATTGACCGATTTTCCTTTGTTCTTTGAAAAGCACAAATACTTTGAAAGAATAATGTTAGGTGAGAGAGAGAGAGAGGAAACAGAGGAGAGCCATTGAGACTCCAAAGGAAGAGGGATAGATGTCCCTGAGGCTGGAGAGAGGGACATATCTTCATGTAGCAGAAAACTTAAACATTCACTATGGCAATGTGAAAATAGGGCATGTCTCCAGAGATACAGAAAGATTTTAGAAACAGGGGTTATGCACTTCATGCAAGTAATATGGGTTCAGGCACCAACTTTCCTGTTATTCCAGTTTATCAGTGAAGCAGTAGAGTCAGCAGATTTAAAGCCACCATGAAAGTTCAACAAGATGTATCTTTTGTTTAAGGCCCAAATACAGAGCCTCTACCACACTTTCTAGGGTTATTTTAAGCCTCTAGAATGTTCATGTGACCTAACGAAAGAAATGGATTCTTGAATGATGACAAATGGTAGAGTTTCTTCTTTGCCTGATGGGATGAGGGCTTACATTATTATTAAATTTGAAATAAAAGAAGTAAATAAAGGAGCCTCTTCTTGACCAAACACTTGAAATTCACTTTAATGAGAATACCAATATGGTGTTGTAGAATAACAAAATCTCATGCAAGAAGGGAGCCTAGAGATCACTCCATCCAGCCTACCATTTTGTAAATAAGGAACCTGAAATTGATCAAATGTGGACAACTTGCCCGAACTTAATATTCTGGTAATTAATCAAGCTGCGATTCAAACTCAGGTCTTTTGATTCCAGGTCTAGTTTAGTTTTCCCATTATATTAGGCTTTGTTTAAATAAATATAATTTTAAAAGTACATGATACCTTTACTCACTGTGGGACAGTATTCCAACATGAAGGTTTTATTTCTATTTGCCTTTCCTTGAACCTAGGACAGTTGAGGATGACAAACACACACACACACACAGATACACGCACACTACTCAGTAAATCTTCATTGCTTGGACTATCAATCCATTGGTATTTTAGCATTTCCTTCAGAGATATGATGCATCCTAAGAAGGTATATTTTCAAATAGCATATTTCAGATGAATTATCTAAATGTGTGGGGGTTAGTTCCTGAAAATCTATTTCTCAGTTAATTGCTAGTTAATGTTTTTCTATTTTTACCACCTTAATCTGCTATCCTTTACCTGGACTCTTAAAAAGGGCCTTCTAAAGTTTCTTCTTGAATCCTTGTTTACTTGTCTATAGGAAACTCCCCATAGATAATCTTTTTTTTTTTTTTTTTTGTGGTACGCGGGCCTCTCACTGCTGTGGCCTCTCCTGTTGCAGAGCACAGGCTCCGGATGCGCAGGCTCAGTGGCCATGGCTCGCGGGCCCAGCTGCTCCGCGGCATGTGGAATCTTCCCAGACCGGGGGACGAACCCGTGTCCCCTGCATCGGCAGGCGGACTCTCAACCACTGCGCCACCAGGAAAGACCCCCCCCCCGATAGATAATATTAAAAAAATAAATTAGATCATTTTTCTCCCATGTTTAAGCCTCCAAACCCAACTCTGCATTGCACTATCCTATTGTAATTGAATAAAATCAATATTTCTCACCATTGACTAAAAAGCTTACATGATATGGCAACTCCCAAATACTCCTTTGTTTGGTCTGCTATGACAAAAATACCATAGACTGTCTTTTTCTGTCTTATATCACTTATATATGGAATCTTAAAAAGCCAAAGTCATAAAAGCAAAGAGTAGAATGGTGGTCCAGGGGCTGGGAGTGGGGAAATTGGAAAAATGTTGGTCAAATGATATAAACTTTCAACTGGTATTGATAGATAAATAAGCCCTGGAGATTTAATGCACAACATAGTGATTACAGTCAACAATACTGTACTATAAACTTCAAAGTTGCTAAGAGACTAGATCATAATTATTCTCACCACAAAAAAGAAATGATAATTGTGTGACATGATAGAGGTGTTAGCTAATGCTACTGGTGGTAATCATACTGCAATATACAAATGTACCAAACCAACAAGTGTACACCTTGCACTTACATAATGTTATATTTCAACTATATCTCAATAAAAAATACTATAGGCTGGGTGGCTTAAACACAAATATTTGTTTCTTATAATTCTGAAGTAGTATTTCCCCCAAATACTACTTCACTATGGAGTTGTAAGATCATCTTACATATCCTGGATGCCAGTCTATGTTACGTATATATCTATATCTATATCTATATCTCATGAATATTTTCTCCAATCTGTGGCTTGCCCTTTCATTTTCTAATGATGTCTTTAAAAGTGCAGAAATTTAAAATTTTAATGTAGTTATAATTTTTTTTATAATTATCCAAATGCTATTTTAAAAATTCTGAGGTAACACGGTTTTAATTATAAATTGAAAAGCAGATAGTATAGGTATGTGATTTTGTATCTCATGCAGAATTTGGCAGTCTGGTAGCTTGTGAAGATTTTCTATTTGTACTATTATTGCATGTATGAATTTATTTACGATAAATATACTTATGTGATACATAGAGAATATTTAAATTGTCAGGATTTGCTATTTCCCCATAACATTTCTCCTCTCAATACTCTGAAGACTTGAAATGTTTACTTTCTTAATTGGTACAAGGCCTTTGTTGAGGTGGGGGGTGGACGGGAGAGAGATATAAAGAATGTAAAGAATACAAATAATAGCCCAGGTTATTCTCTATGAGGAAGAATGAAAGAGGGCAGAGGGGTAAGAAGGATAGGGAACAATAAAGGAAGGGTGAGGACAGGAGAGAAGAGGTAAAAGGAAAGAGCAGTCACTATCAGGAATGGGATTTAGGAAAGGGAGTGTGTAACAAATCTTTCGGAATCCTAGCTGTGTGCTGCCTCCATCTTTAAAACAAAGCAACATGATCTTCAGTGCTTTCTGGAGGTTGGTTTCTGTTTGTGTGCATTATCATACTTAGGCTGTGATATATTTGACATCCTAAATTTTCATGGAGTTTATTTCCCACTCTGACATCTATGTATCTTACTGACACAACTTGAGTACCTCCTACTTTTTCTCATGTCCAATCACCATAAACTCATCAATACAATGGACTATCATAATGCTTTGGTGATATCCAGATGACTAATCTCCCTATGGACTATAATATTATAGACATCGGGAGACTTGGCATAGCACTCAAGTAAGACAGAGTTTGAGTGTACTTCTGTCTCTGTCAGATAGAAGTGAACTGCTCCATTATCTTTGCTGTTTGATGTGGAGACAACTATTCACCAGATGAATAGCTGTGTATCAGGAGTTAGAGATGTTTTGATTTGTTCCAGGAAAAAAAGGCCCATAAAATCCAGCAGCTTTGATTAGAATTAGTACCTCATTACCTTATGATAATCAACAATCATTGTCCATGACTTATTTGCCTTTTTTACAGGCCAAACAGATTATTTAAATGGGGCAGGTGATGGAGATTCCCATCTGCATGGTTATTTTAGTCTCTGCAAATTCCCCAGATATGTGCTATTGCTATTTTTTGGTATCGTTTTCATGTAGGGACAGTTCCAGGAGCTTCCACTTGGCCCTTCCTATGTATTTTTTTCCAGTTGTGGCAAAATATGCATGACATAAAAGTGACCATCTTAACCATGTTTAGGTGTACCATTTAGTGGCATTAAGTACATTCACGTTGTTGTGCAACCATCATTACCATTCATCTCCAGGACTTTTTTCATCTTCCCAAACTGAAACTCTGTACCCATGAAACAACACCTCTCCATTCATCACTGCACCCAGACCCTGGCAATCACCATTCTATTATCTGTCTATATAGATTTGACTACTCTAGTACCTCATATGACTGGAATCACAGTATTTGTGTTTTCGGTTCTGGCTTATTTCATTTAGCATAATGTCTTCAAAGTTCATCCGTATCGTAGTGTGTTTCAGAAGTTTTTACCTTTGAAGGGTCATTAATATTCCATTGTATGTATATACTACATTTTGTTTATCCATTCCTCTGTTGATGGACATTTAGGTTGTTTCCATCTTTTGGCTATTGTGAATAATGCTGCTAAGAACATGAAATTACAAACATCTGTTCAAGTCCCTGCTTTTAATTCCTTTGGATATATACTCTGAAGTAGAATAGCTAGATCGTATGGTAATTCTGTTTAATTTTTTGAGGAACTGCAATGGAGAAGGGTTCAGATTTCTACACATCCATGCCAATACTTGTTCTTTATTATTGTTTTTAATAATAGCTATCCTAATGGATGTCAGGCAGTAGCCGTTCTTAATAGCACTTACCTTGGTTGAGACTTCTGTCATTTTCCAAGTATGTGTACTCCAAAAATACATTCAGATATGGGGAAATATAGTGTAGGTCACTGCACAGGATTTCTAGTGAGGTGACCTTGTGTCAAAATTTCAATTATCACATGGCTTCCATAAGCCCTATTATGACCTGAAGACCACAGTGATGTTTTGGAACCTCAGGTGTGTAAATTTATCTTAATAATCTCTGAAAAATTCTGAGTTTTCCACTTTTCTTTCTAAACATTCCCCCTGGAAAATTGTAAACCCCTTTGAGGTAGACCTGGAGAAAAAAAATCACACTATACTTTTGACAGTGTTGCAGCAAAGTTCCTGAAGCTATTGTAGCCACCTGATCTCTGGTTTAGGTCTGGGCGAGGCTGTAATTTTCATTCCTGGAAAATCAATGCAGGTTTCTGCTCATTGTGCTTGAATTTTATTTTCATTTATACAGTTCAAGCCTGCTCATCAATGTAATTCCCAGTGTAAATGTGATTAATCTATTACTGCTGGAAGTCATTTTGGGTGAAAATAGTGCCACTCTGCCCTGCTGACCTTTATGATAATTGCACTCACCTTGTTTCTCATATTAAATTGTGAAGGATTTTTTTAGATGAGATTAACATTTCACCCAATCAGTTGAAAGTCTTAATAGAAAAAAGACTGACGTCCCCTCAAAAAGAGGGAATTCTGCCAGCAGACTGCCTTTGGACTCACACTGCAATATCAGCTCTTCCCTGGGTCTCCAGCCTATTGCCCTGCCCTGCAGATTTTTTGCACATACACATCTCCTATTGGCTCTGCTTCTGTTTCTCTGGAGAACTCTGCCTAATACACTTCTCTCCCATATAAACTTTAGACTTAGCTTGTCATGGCTTATGAAAATATCTTTTGCAATTTTCATTGTAATAGCAATGCATACACAAGTTAGTGGCATGGTCAATTATAAGATATTGATTCATGTTTTCAAAGAATATTACAAAGTGTTCCATTTAATTTTTTACGTCCTTTAAGAAAGCTTCATTTTCTCTATGAATATTTGACTCACATTATATTTATTCTCAAATACCTGATATTTATTGTTTCATTGTGAATGATATTTTTACTTAATAGTAAAAGTATTAATGGAATAGTATTTACTAATAGTAGTACATTTTCTTACTGGTTGTTGCTAATATTTTAAATTCTTATTGGTTTTTGTACGTCAGTCATCCAGCAAGTTCAGAGATTACAGATTTTCTTGTATTTTGTATGCAGACATTTTCCACCTCTTTTTTGTTTTCAAATATATTTTCCACTGGCTTTTGCTTCTGTACATATAAATTAATCCTGTGTTAATATTTTATTTGGAATAGTTTTACTGATTTCTATAAATGGATGTGTTATATATTTTATTTATTTATTTGTTTTGGTTTGGCTATTGTATATTGAAAAAGTGAGTATACCCTCTTGTTTCACTCTCTGAAAAATTTTATATAAGATAAAGGTTAATTTGATCCCTGAAGGATCTGCAAAGTCACTTTAAAAATGTCTGGTCCTGGTGTTTTTGTTTGCTGATTTGTAGACATTTGACCAGACTAAAATGTAAAAGTTGTTAGTATACTATGTTTCTCTATTTCCTCTTAAGACAATTTTGCTAATTTTATTTTTTAATTCAATTTTTTATAAATTTTCATATTAATGGCATAATACTCTTTACTTTATTCCTATAATTAGTAAAACTCCAAATATATGTAAATAAAACCACTTTTCTTTCATAGTTTTGTTTGTGCCTTCCTCTTCTATGAACATAAAAAAATACCATTCTTTATATTTTCAAAGAAACAAAATTGAAGTTTACTGATCCTCTCTATTGTCTATTTAGATCCCATTTTTTACTGACATACCATAGAATTCACCTATTTATATAGTTCAGTGATTTTGAGTATATTCTCATATAAGTGCAACCATCATTACAGTCAATTTTGAACATTTTTATCACTTCAAAAAACAAATCTAATATTCTTTAGGCATCACCTCCCTATATTCCCACCCTACTTCCCACAAGCTCTAAGCAACCACTAATCTATCTTCTGTCTCTGTAGATTTCACTATTCTGGACATTTCATAGAAAGAGAATCATACAATATAAGGTCTTTTGTGACTGACTTTTTTACTTAGCATAATATTTTGAAGGTTCATCTAGGTGATAGCATGCATCAGTATTTCATTCCTTTTTATAACCAAGTAATATTTCATTGTATGGACATACCAATTCTGTTCATCCATTTATCATCAGTTGATGGACATTTTGGCTGTTTCCACTTGTTTGCTACTATGAAAAATGTTGCTATAAACATTCTTGTTCAATTGGTGTGAACATATGTTTTCATTTCTCTTGGGTATACATCTAGGAGTAGAATTGCTGGGTCATACGGCAATTTCATGTTTAATTGTTGGAGGAACTGCTTAGATGGTTTTCAATTGAGTGACGCCATTTTACTGTCCTACCACTATTTTTTTAAATAGTGTGAAGTGTGAGTCCTCCTACAAGTTGGAGATTATTGATACCCTCTATAGTTTGTTTTCTGTTTGTCCTACTTGTTTTATTAATTATCTCTTCTTCTATGGCACAATCTATTTAATTCTTATGTTGCAAACTTAGCTAATTAATTTCTAATAAGTTTCCTTTCAAATATGTGTGTGTGTGTGTGTGTGTGTGTGTGTGTGACACAGATTACAAGTATTGATTCCCAGCAAGGGTTTTTTTTTTTCCAGCTCTAAATATTTAGTAAATTCTGACAGAAATTGTCATTAAATAATAAAATAGAGCTTACAGTTTCAAACTTAATAGAGTAAAAGTAGACTGCTGTAAATATTTCATGATTCCAGAAGAAAAAGAAAAATATGAAAGAATTTAGACAAGTAGGAACAAAAGGAAGATTTAAACCAAATTAGTAACTACATTTAATGCAAATGGATTGGCTGCTCCAAATGAAAAGAAAATAAGTGTCAGATTGTATAAAATTACATGTAACTATGTGCTATCTTCAAGAGACATACCCAAAGAAAGTGGAAGAAGTAAATAATAAATGCAAGAGCAGAAATTAATGACATAGAAAATAAACAATACAAATTCAAAAGCTAACACTTGGCTCTTTGAAAATACTAATAAAAATGGCTATCTACTTGAGAGTCTTCTCAAGACCAAAAAAGAATAAAAAAAGATAGAAAGCACAAGAAACCAATATCAGAAAGGTAAAAGGGTCATATATCACATACATGTTACAGACTTTACAAAGGAAAAAATGAACAAAGTGTTTTCAAATAAATTTTAAATTTTATAAAAGTCACAGTCCCCTAGAAAAATATAACATCAAAATAGATTCAAACAGAAATAGAAATTTATACATACGTTTATACATTACAGACACTGAATCAGCACTCACTACTCTCACCATGAAGAAAGCTGAAATCCAAGATTTTTCACTAGTGTGTTCTAAAGAAAGGAAGAATTCCAGTAGTACACAAACTCTTTGAGACTAGAAAGAGGGAACACTATTCAACTACTTTTTAATATTTTCTTCATTTCAAGACAGGAAAGGGCAGTATAAGAAAGCATAATTAGGGCCTCCCTGGTGGCGCAGTGGTTGAGAGTCCGCCTGCCGATGCAGGGGATACGGGTTCGTGCCCCGGTCTGGGAGGATCCCATATGCCGCGGAGCGGCTGGGCCCGTGAGCCATGGCCGCTGAGCCTGTGCGTCCGGAGCCTGTGCTCCGCAACGGGAGAGGCCACAACAGTGAGAGGCCCGCGTACAGCAAAAAAAAAAAAAAAAAAAAAAAAAAAAAAAGAAAGCATAATTAGAGGTGACCTTACCCAGGAAAACAGATGATAAATATAATATAAGCAAACTGAGTCCAACATAAGCTAATTTCATGACAGACAACCAAAATTATTTTACACAACAAAATTAATAAAATTAAACATACAAAAAAATTAAATCAAAAGTTTCTTATAATTTCAGCAGTCATGTATGATTTTACAAAAACCTGCAGCTAATCTTATCAGAGTAGAAACAAACTTTCTTAAATGAAAATTAGCTATCTACCATAGAGTAACATTATAGATACAGGTGAGATGATTAAAGATTTAAAGATCAGGAAGAAGACAAGGATGCCCCCTGTCACCACTCTATTCAGTACTGTACTTGAGAGTTTAGCCAGTGGAGAAAGTCAAGAAAAAGAACTAAAATGTCTAAGGATTAGAAAAGAAAACACACAACTTGTTCTATTTATATATGATATTGTTGTGTACAGAGAAAATACAAAATAATGTACAGGAAATTGCTAGGATTTGTAAGAGAGCTTCTTAAGATTTCTAGATAAAAATCAATAAAAATAAATTGTGTTTTTATATAATAGCATCAAACAGAAAGTGATAGTAAAAAGAAAGAAATCCTTTTAGATAGCACCAAAAAGCTGAAGTAGCAATAAATCCAGTAAGATATACAAAGCCTTTACAGACAACATTATAATACTTTTTCAAAGACCTTGAAGAAATCAGAAATGAATAGAGATATTTTTTGTGTTTATAAGTTGGATATCTTAATAGTGAAAAGATGTTAAGTCTCTAAAGATTAAGTTACAGAGTAAGCAAAATCTAAGTGAAAATGCCAAAGATTTTGTTTTGGACCTGAAAAACTTCTTTAAAAATTTATACAGATTACAAAAGCCCACCACACACTTGAAGAATAATATAAATGTGGGAAAACTTGTTCTACTGAATATTTAGTGTTCTTATAAAGCTATAGTAACAAAGAGGGTGCAGTTTTGATATAGAGACAAACAAATGAACCAAAAGAAGACTTAATAGAGACACAGAAAAACAAACCAAAACATATATTATTAAAACAAAATCATATGTATATATATGTACACACACACACACACACACACACATACATATGGCACCTCTGTATAACAGAGGTATCACAGCACCTCAACAAAGACATAACAAACTTTTCGATTAAAAAATGCTGAGCACTAGGGTATCCATAAAGAAAAAATAATTAAAATTGTATCATATTGTAAACAAAATTATTTCCAGATGGATTAATGACCTATATGTGAAATGGTACCAAATATATTTTAAAAGACAATATAGGAGGCTATCTTTAAGCCACAAAATAGAAAGATGGAAAAAAGTATAAGCTTTAAAGGAAAAGATTGATGTATTTACCCACATTAAGAAATATTTTCCGGGCTTCCCTGGTGGCGCAGTGGTTGGGAGTCCGCCTGCCGATGCAGGGGACGCGGGTTCGTGCCCCGGTCCGGGAGGATCCCACGTGCCGCGGAGCGGCTGGGCCTGTGAGCCATGGCCGCTGGGCCTGTGCGTCCGGAGCCTGTGCTCCGCAATGGGAGAGGCCGCGGCAGTGAGAGGCCCGTGTACCGCAAAAAAAAAAAAAAAAGAAAAAAAAAAAGAAATATTTTCCAACAAAAGAAAACACAAAGATAGTTAAAAGAGAGGTCATGCCACAGAGTTTGAAAAGATCATTGCAACATATAAAACCAATAGAGAGACTACTATTCAAAATATGAAAAGAACTTAAAAAGAATAAAGCTGGAGGTATCTCACGCCCTGACTTCAGACTATAGTACAGACCTACAGTAAACAAAACAGTATGGTACTGACACCAAAACAGACATATGGAACAGAATAGAGAGACCAGAAATAAACCTATATGCACTTATGGTCAATTAATCTAAGACAAAGGAGGCAAGAATGTTCAATAGGAAAAAGGTCTCTTCAATAAGTGGTGCTGGGAAAACTGGACAGCTACTTGTGAAACAATTAAATTAGAACACTTTCTCACATCATATACAAAAATAAATTCAAAATGGATTAAAGACCTAAATACAAGATCAGAAACCATAAAACTCCTTGAAGAAAACATAGGCAAAACACTCTGACATAAATAATAGCAATATTATTTTGGATCTGTCTCCTAAGACAAAGGAAACCAAAGCAAAAATAAACAAATGGGACCTAAATAAACTTAAAAGCTTTTGCACTGAAAAGGAAACCACTGACAAATGAAAAGACAACCTACTAAATGGCAGAAAATATTTGCAAATGATATGACCTATAAGGGGTTAATATCTAAAATATATGAACATCTCATAAAACTCAATATTAAAAAAACAATTAAAAATGGGCAGAAGACCTGAATAGACATGTTTCCAAAGAATACATACAGGTGGCCAATAGGCACGTGAAAAGATGCACATCACTAATCAACAAAGAAATACAAATCAAAACCACAATGAGATATCACTTCATACCTGTCAGAATGGCTATCATCAAAAAGACTACAGGGCTTCCCTGGTGGCGCAGTGGTTGAGAGCCTGCCTGCCGATGCAGGGGACACGGGTTCGTGCCCCGGTCCGGGAAGATCCCACATGCCGCGAAGCGGCTGGGCCCGTGAGCCATGGCCGTTGAGCCTGCGCGTCCAGAGCCTGTGCTCCGCAACGGGAGAGGCCACAACAGCGCGAGGCCCACGTACCGCAAAAAAAAAAAAAAAAAAAAAAAAAAAAAAAAAAAAAGACTACAAATAACAAATGTTGGCAAGGATGTGGAGAAAAGGGAACCCTAGTACACTGTTGGTAGGAATATGAATTGGTGCAGCCACTATGGAAAACAGCATGAAGGTTTCTCAAAAACTAAAATTAGAACTACCATAAGATCCAGCAATTCCACTCCTGGGTATATATCCAAAGAAAACGAAAATACTAATCCAAAAAGATGAATGCACCCAATGTTCACAGCAGCATTATGTACATTATTTACAATAGCCAAGATATGGAAGAAACCTAAGTGCCTGCTAACAGCCAAATGAATAAATAACATGTGGTATGATACACACACACGCACGCACACACACACACACACACACTCACACAGAGAAATATTACTCAGCCATGAAAAAGAAAGAAATCCTGCCATTTGCAACAACATGGATGGACATGGAGGGTATTATGATTAGTGAAATAAGTCAGACAGAGAAAGACAAATACTGTATGTTATCATTTATATGTGGAATCTAAAAAATAAAATGAATGAATATAACAAAACTGAAATAGACTCACAGTTATAGAGAACAGACTAGTGGTTACCAGTGGGGAAAGAGAAGGAGGAAGGGGCAAGATAGGGGTAGGGGATAAAGAGGTATAAAATGTGTAAAATAAATCAGCTACAAAGATATATTTACAGTTCAGGAAATATGGCCAATATTTTATAATAACTTTAAATGGAGTATAATCTATAAAAATATTGAATCACTATGTTCTACATCTGAAAGTAATATAATATTGTAAATCAACTATACTTCAATTAAAAAATGAAATAAACTCTTAAAAGCAAGAATAAAAAGGCAAATAACCCAATAGAAAAGTAGGCCAAAAATTCAATGGACCCTTCAAAAAACAGCAAATCCCAAAAGCCAATAACTATATTTAAAATTGTAAAATATTTATATTTTCACTAGTAATCATGAAAACTAAAATTCACACCATAATGAGGTAGCACTACACACAGATGAGATAGGAAATATTAAAATAAATGATAACAACTAATGTCAAGGAATTTAAATATGAGTCACCACCACTGTTGGAAGTGTAAGTTGATTTGACCACTTGTCATTATCTTGTGGTTTAAGGACATATTTTCTCTGTGACTCAGCATCTCATTCCTGAAACTTCCCTGTAACCCAGTAGTTCACTCCCTAGAGAAACGTGTTCTCCTGTGTACTAGGATACATATATAAACATGTATCTTGTTCAGCATTGTTCATGACAGCCATAAATAGAAAACAACACAAATATCTATCAACAGTATTACAGGAATGTGCACATAAGTAATAAATCTACAAAGAAAAACAATGAATGGGTTAACATAAAAGTTAGGTAAGTGGTTATTGCTTGTGCTATGGGAGGGTTTTGTGAGGATGCAAGGCATGGAGGGGATTCTTGGTTGTTGCCAATGTTCCATTTCTTGACCCGTGTGATTGTAACAATTGTTACTGCTTCATAATTTTCATTAAATGTACATAGAGTCTATAGATTTTCCATCTAAACTCACAAAGAGAAACAGCTATTGTGCTTACTACCTAGGGAGTTAAGTACACAGGAATGATGCTACAGATGAATACTTATGTCTCCACAGCGATGCTTGCCGGCCACAAAAGCTAAAGCACCAGGATAACTGCCTTTCCTTATTTTCAAATTCCAAGTCTCACATAAATGCACTGAGTTTGTGGAATTTCTTTTACATAAAGATCCCAAGCTGAAAGAGGGTTTGGGATTTTTTTTTCTTAACTTCTAACCTCTGCCTTAGGGAGGTATACTAGAAAATGCAGTAGCCCCCTTATCCTCAGGGTATATATTCCAAGACCCCAGTGGTTGCATGAAACAGCAGATAGCACCGAATCCTATATATACTGTGTTTTTTTCCTATACTTACATACCTATGATAAAATTTATCAGATAGGCACAGTAAGAGGTTAACAATAACTAATAATAAAATGTAAAAATTATAGCAATATACTATAAGAAAAGTTATGTGAATGTGGTCCCTTCCTCTCTCAAAATATCTTATTGTACAAATTTAATGCCTTTTCCATCTTAACTAAGCACTTATCATGCACTGTGGCCATAACTTTTGCAATTTGAGGTGTGACCGCAAAACTAGCATGAATTTATTTTTCCTTCTTCACAATTTCACGTACAGAAGATTCATTCTTACCATAGATCTTAGCAACCTCAGCAAATGATTTTTTCTTTCCTTATTAAACCAAGAACTTTCACCTTTTCACCTAAAGAAAGTACTTTACAGCTTCTCTTTGGCATATCCAAATTGCCAGCATCACTCCTCTTTTGCTTTGGGGCCATTATTAAGTAAAATAAGGGTGACTTGGACACAAGCACTGTGATACTGAGACAGTCAGTTCTATAAGGAAGATGGCTACTAAGTGACTAAGGGGTGAGATACGCCAGACAAAGGGATGGTCCATACCCCGGTGGGTGGACGGATGATACAAGATTTCATCACACTACTCAGAAATTTATGAATTGTTTATTTCTGGGAGTTTCTACGTAATACTTTTGGACTTCGGTTGACCGTGGGTAACTGAAACAGCAGAAAATGAAACCTCGAATAAAGGGAAATGACTATAGATCAAATAGATGCTGAATGCCAATCCACTTATTTCACTCTAGGAGTAATCTTGGATGAATCAATTATAATACCATCTGAACTCTCCAAATATCTTTAGTTCTTTCAGATTGGTAAGAAGTGGTCTTGTTAATGAGATAAGTAATTCCTTTTCCCCTTGTCAATAAACAACATGGTGCACATATTCACTGAAGTGTGTCAAAACTCACACCTGTTAAATGACATTTTCAAATTAACTTCCTTAAGGTGATCTTGCCCTTAGAGAAGTAACTTTTCTTGCTTTTTCAGAGTCCTTAACTCCAAGAATCAAGTTTATTATTTAACTATACCTACACTTCCAAATACTCTCACCAATAGCCACTGTCCCCAAAGAGTTTAGACTCTAGTGTTACCCTGAAGCATTTTTTCAAAGGAAAAAAAATCTCCCTAGAAAAAAGTATTTATATTCTCTTTAGGTTTAGTCTTCCTATGGGTATCAAATAATATTCACTCCTTCCTTAAATCTAACACAGACCAAAAAATTCCTGAATCTATACCATGCCAACTTCTGAATTCTGAATTTGGGATATAGTAAATTAATGATTAATAGTTTCTTCTTCAACTTCCTTTAGTACAAACACACACACATCCTAATCTTCTTAGTCTTTTAAAATACCATCACAATTGAATAAGATTACTAACTTCGATACTACGATATCATAATATAGGATTTCCTACTATGGTACCATAAAACATTGATCTCTGATGGCTCAATCACACTGAAAAGCTACAAACTCTACAAACTCTAGGGTTCTACAGCTGTAGTTCTCCTTTTGCACTGCTTATTGAGAGGAAAAATTTGTATTCATACCTTATAACTTCTCTTTAAACTTGCCTTCCATTCTTAGGTTACTTAAGATTTTGTATATTCAAATCTGTCCATAAATTGGAGTCAAGTATTACTCTGATATTTGATTAGGTGCTAAAATCAGTGGAAAATATTGTTTAAGGGAGTAAAGTCAAAATTACCCTTGAAAATCTCTTAAATCAATCATAATATACACTGTCCACTAAATAATTTATATCAGTTCCTCTAAAGCTTATTTAATCAATTTCCCTTACCCATCCTCTCAATTAATTATTCAATGAATTATTTGAGAATGGCAGAGAATCATGAATTCCTAAATAATGCATTCTTCTTCTCACGTACTTACTGGCTGTCTTCTCACTAGTTTCAAGCCCTGTTTCAAATGTAGCTGGAGCCAAATACTGTATCAACTGCATTGCCCCCATCAATATTGCCATATCATTCAGGGACTTTTCCTCCGCCTTCATAAACAATCTAATTTCCCTCCTATCATCCATTTTGGATGATGCAGATACACAAATGACCTTCCCCAGACTTCTTCCCTCTCTTCATAGCCTGATAACAGCTTGTGAATTTTTCCTATGGGAAACTAATAAACTCACAAGAAAGTATTAACCTAGGCATTCATGTTAAACCATGCATTCTCAAACTTGACACTCTGGCCAGTGCTTCCAGGCCAAGATTACTACTTTTCTCAAGTTACTCCCCTGCTGAAAGAGTATTCATTACATCAATTTACAAAAGCTGTGAGCACTCCCCTTCCTCAGCAACAATCTGGTAGTTTAGATAAACGGTGGAGTATTTCTTGGCTAATTTCTATGGTAGTCTTGGATGGAGGCACAGCCATATGTTATGTCACAGTACAGTAATCTCAGACAAGACCACAAGTATATAAATCCTTATTTATGTAGACTTGAATATCTGGAAGAGCATGAAAGTGGGTCTGTTACTAGAAGAAAAGCCTACTTTACGATACAAAACACATAGAGAACAGTGGAGAGCATGGATAGTGTTTTCCTCTTTTCCATTTAAAGTCTATACAGGTTTCAGCTTAAAGCTGCATCTCTGTAGGTTCTCCTTAACTTTTCTCCTCTTCACCATGAACTTGGTTTTTTTTAGCTTTCTTCTTACTCTGCAAGACTTGATTAGCAGTCAATAGGCTCCTTTCATCTTCTCAGCAAGATAGGCTGTGGGAGAGGTCAGGTACCTTGAAGGTCCTACGGAAATATGTTTTAATCTTTCAGTTAAACATCTACAATCAAAATTTCTCTTTCAAATGTTGATAGCCTTTATTTGGTGTTATGATAATAGAAACTTTCTTTTCTCATCTAAGCTAAGGCTCTCTTCTAGGAGGGGGAAATGACCAAAATAAAGGGAGGGGGGACTTGGAGAAAACAGATCTTGTCTTACTGCATAACACTGAAGACAGAGAACAGAATTATATGGCACTTTTTCTTGAGGAGATGATGACATTACACTGTGGTATTCTTTTTTCTTCTTTAATTAATTAATTTTTATTTATTTTTGGCTGCGTTGGGTCTTCATTGCTGCACGTGGGCTTTCTCTAGTGGCGGCGAGTGGGGGTTACTCTTCATTGCGGTGTGTGGGTTTCTCACTGCGGTGTCTTCGCTTGCTGCGGAGCTCGGGCTCTAGGCATGTGGGCTTCAGTAGTAGTGCCATGCAGGCTCAGTAGTTATGGCACACGGGCTTAGTTGCTCTGGGCATGTGGGATCTTCTTGGACCAGGGCTCGAACCCATGTGCCCTGCCTTGGCAGGCGGATTCTTAACCACTGCGCCACCAGGGAAGTCCTGCACTGTGGTATTCTAATGAGAGAAGTGGAATTTTTTTTAAATTGTTTTGCATAGAAGGAATTTACCACCATAGTGGTGATATCTGACTTCTCTTGTGTCTTAACTTCTGAGACCTAAAGCCATTCAGCAGTGTTTTCTTGGTAGCTCTTGAAATACCAGACTGTAGTAGAAGAAATTACAGACCTTTGTCCAATGTCTAAAGCCAGTTTATTAACCAGAAGCACAACTTAAGGACTCTGTACTTCAAATAAATCAAATCCTTATAGTCTCTAATTTATACATAATCTTTCAGTTCCATTATTTTTCATTTCCAAAGATAATTTTTTAAAAATCCACTAGGCTATATTTTCTACCTAAACTATATGTTCCATTAAAATAAAAGTATGGGGGTTGCTAAATGGGCCAAGATCCTCTCATGTTCTATCATGTATGTCATTAAAAATAATTTAGAAAACAATGCCATGTTTATTAGCAGATTATGTGTCTGTTATAAAAGATACATTGGAAAACCAGGTTAATCATATGTGGTTTGATTGAGAAATTCAATCTTGATGAAGTAAAAAAATTTAAATGTTTAATTTTTTTCAGTAACTGCTACAAGGGAAATTTAATGCTTTTGCAGTCTAGACCAAAAACTACATCTAATTTTAAAGAATTCATTTAAGTAAATATATGGACATTTCATGTACCACTATTATTATGTTATTATTTTTATTGGGGGGATATTTGTTCAAAGCAACAACTCCAAATAGCCAAAAAGCTTCCCACATGCTCTTCTCTAAATTCCTGTTTTGTTTTACTATAACCCTGAGTTCAGAATTAAAAAGAAAAAGGGGAAAAGAGGGAGACCCTCCTCTGACTACAAGCACAATTAGCTGCCCATTAGCAGTTATGATCCTGGTCTTCTGCCTCTGATATCAGTGGCCTCTAATAACATGGGATGGGTTCACTCTGTGGCTTCAGCATGGGAGGAGTTTATGGTTCATCCTCATTCTTGCCTCTTTTACAACCCCCCAACGTGGAAGCCATGTCTTACTTTTGTCACTTCCAGCAATAACCCCCTCCAACTTATTCTCTGGGCTACTCTTCGACCACACTGAGTTCTCTTTTAAGCTCTCTGAGAGTGACAGTGAACTAACTGGAGGACTGGTATTTTCATCATCTCTTACCCAGAAACACTGTTTCTTCTACCAGGTCTGACTGGTAGAACAAATGAAACAAATTTTCAAACAACAAAGTTTCAAACACACAAAACCTATCAAATGATTTGTTTGTTGCTTTGTTTTAATCTCAATAACTGTAGCTTTCATCTCTAGAAGTTAAATTTGGTTCTTTTTTATATCTTCTATATTTCGACATAACTTTTTTTTAACATGTGTGGTACAATTATTGTGGTACAATTGACTTCCTTATCTTCTCATTCTAACATCTGGGCCAGTTTTGGGTCACTTTCAAGTGATTATTCTTATTACAGTTCATCTTTTCCTGTCCCTTTGTATGCCTGGTAATCTTTGGTTGGATGCCATAACTTATTAATTTTGCCTTGTAGTAGTGATGAATATTTTTATATTTCTATAAATATTATTGAGTTTTGCTCTGGAACATAGTCAAGTTACTTGGAAAGGTTTTCACCTTTTTTGTGTCTTGCCTTGAAGATTTGCTCTGCTCTCAAAAACTTCATTAGTTAAATGTTTTATATCTATTGTTTAGATGATGAAAATGAAATTCCTAGAGAAAATGTAAAAGCCAGGTACCTGGCTGTGGTAGGATCTCAAAAATTATCATTGAATAATTTGAATTCATATCCCTCTGATTCTAAAAACACCATGGTGCCACTCTTCACAACGTTCCTCTGTTTGAAATTAACTCACTTATTAGCTAGATGAAAAGTCCCTCAAAAGTTTCTTAAATATAAAATTTAAATACTGTGCTAAAAAATATATATAATTATTTTCTTACCACTGGCTGTAACAATTTACTCATCTAATTCAGGCTTTTCACTTAACAGTAATTATATATGGTTATAATATGTGAGAATATGCAACGAGAACTTATGTTGGAAAAATATCTGTTCTTACATTTCATATTATAAAAATGTTTTCACTGTACAGGAAAAGCCAGACATATTCTAAAATATTTATTTGCAGTAATGTCTTGGATATATATTTTCCTTCAATAATTAATAAAACTAAGAACTGACAATAGCATTGATTGAGAAGGAGTATAATTTTGAGGTAGGTTCCTGCCTCAGAGATGATGTTAATCTTCATGTTCACATTTCATGTAGTTTAGTTCAGAAAAAAGTTTTCATTTTCCTCTTTGTAACTAAAAGGATCCCCATTCTGCATTCAGAACAGTCACAGTAAAAAACAAAGGCCTACTTTATATAAAGTCAGAATTTATAAAGACACACACACCCATATATACATATATGTATGTGTGTGTGTGTGTGTGTTGTGTGTGTGTGTGTATATATATATATAAAACTTCCTTATTCTTGTTTCCAAAATATTATTGTAAAGAAAATTATGACTTCTGTGGTATTTATTCATGAATAAACTCTAATGGAGAGTTCTACTCCTCGTTTTTGTCCAGTGTGTGAACCCATATATAAGTTATGGAAATCCCCATCTTATGAGGAAGAATCTGCCTCTCGTTGTACAGACTGAAAATGCCACCTACTTAATCTCTGAGTATCCTTTAAAGCCATAGGCTAGCATATGACCTTAGCTCTGACAATCAGTTATGTCCATGCTGGAGACTGGACTAGAAGCTACTGACAAGAAGAAAAGACTGCTTAGAATATATTCTGGAAGTGGAAAGCACACACTGTTTTCAGTATCCAGAACAAATGTATCAGTGATTCATATTACTGTATTTAGCATCCCCTATCATTGATATTTGTAGTTCTAGCTGAAGTGTCTCTGCCCAGTGACTCTTGCACTAGGTTGTTCCCTGGACCAATTCTACAGCATGATTCCTAGGCATAAGTTTAAACTTCCAAACACCAATCCTGGTTGTCGAATCTTTTATTTAGAGATTCCATAAACTGTCCAATATCTTTTTAATCATTTATTTTCTACTTAATTAACCCAGAGTAAGTCACCGATTGCTCTAACATAAAAATTGATACCAGGAGAGATCACAGACAACAGATCATTGAGGATATAGGGGAAATTGCCATCAGTTATCTAGCCTGGTTGGCACTGGAGACAGTAAATCTCTAGTTGGCAATAAGAAACAAATTGAGAAAAAATTATCCTTAGAGTGTCCTGGAACTTAAAGCCTACTAGTGACCTGACTAGGGAAAATCAAGTAGTAACTTACATGTAAAAGTATGAAGGTCCTGGGACTTCCCTGGTGGTGCAGTGGTTAGGAATCCACCTGACAGTGCAAGGGACATGGGTTCGAGCCCTGGTCCGGGAAGCAACTAAGCCCACGAGCCACAACTACTGAGCCCGTGTGCCACAACTACTGAAGCCTATGAGCCTAGAGCCTGTGCTCCACAACAAGAGAAGCCACGGCAATGAGAAGCCCACACACTGCAATGAAGAGTAGCCCTCACTCGCCACAACTAGAGAAAGCCCGTGCACAGCAATGAAGACCCAATGGAGCCAAAAATAAATAAATAAATTTATCTTTTAAAAAAGTATGAAGGCCCTGGGTATTCCAAATCTGTAGGGTGTCATGGTTACTTCTAAGGGCACTGGGAGAGCATCCTTTCCCAATTGTATTCTTAGCTCCTTTGTCAATGATCAGTTGGCTGTATATGCATATGTTTATTTCTAGTCTCTTTATTCTGTTCCATTAGTCTGTCTTTTTGCCAGTACCATGCTGTTTTGAGTACTGTAGGTTTGTAATATATTTTTTGAAATCAGAAACTCTTATGCCTCCAACTTTGCTCTTTGTCACAACTGACAAATGGTGTTGGTGAAATTGGATATCCACATGCAAAAGAATGAAACTGGACTCTTGTATCATACACAAAAATCAACTCTAAATGGATTAAAGACTTAAACATAAGATCTGAAACTGTAAAACCCCTAGAAGAAAACATAGGGGAAAAGATCCTTGACACTAATTTTGGCAATGATGTCCTATCTATATGACACCAAAAGCACAGGCAACAAAGCAAAAATGGGCAAGTAGGACTACATCAAACTAAAAACCCTCTGAACAGCAAAGGAAACAGTCAACAAAATGAAAAGGCAGCCTATGGAAGAGAAGAAAATACTTGCAAACCCTGTATCAGATAAGGGGTTAATACTCAAAATTTATAAGAAACTCCTATGACTTAATAGCAAAAAAATCCCCCAAATAACCCAATTTAAAAATGGTCAATGGGCTTGAACAGACATTTTTCCAAAGAAGAAATATAAATGGTCAACAGATATATGAAAAGGTGCTCGACATCACTAATCATCAGAAAAATGTAAATCAAAACCACAATGAGGGAATTCCCTGGTGGTCCAGTGGTTAAGACTCTGTGCTTTCACTGCTGAGGATGCAGGTTCAATCCCTGGTCAGGGAACTAAGATCCCACATGCCACACAGTGCAGACCAAAAAATCCCCCAAAAAACAAACAAAGAAACAAAAAAACCACACAATGAGATATCATCCCGAACCTGTGAGGATGGCTATTATAAAAATAAAAAAATAAAGTATTGGTAAGGATGTGGAGAAATTGGAACTACAGGGTACTGTTGGTAAGAATGTAAAATGGTACAGTTGCTACGGAAAAGAGTATGGAGGGTCTTCAAAACCTTAAAAATAGAATTATCACGTGACCCAGCAATGCCACTTCTGTGTAGATAGTCTAAAGATTTGAAACCAAGATCTAGAAGATATTTCTGCACTACCATGCTCACTGCAGCATTATTCATGATAGCCAAGATATGGACAAAACCTAAATTTCCATTGATGGATGAATACATTTTTAAAATGTAATATATACATACAATAGAATATTGTCCAGCCTTAAAAAAGAAGGAAAACCTGCCATGTGCAGTAACATAGATATACCTGAAGACGTTATGCTAAGTGAAATATGCCAGTCACAGAAGAACAAATACTGCGTGATTCCACTTACATGAGATATCTAAAATAGTCAAACTCATAGAAACAAAGAATAGAATGACAGTTGCCAGAGGCTGTATTATACACTTAAAAATTTGAGAGTAGATCGCATATTGTTTTCTTACCACAATAAAATTTCTTTTCATAAATTAATAAAATAAATTAAAAATAAAGACAACAGGATACACCAATGTAATAAGAATGTAATATTCCAGTCTTAAATTCCCAGCTCAAGGTAATGCCAAATATCATTAACTTTCTGTGAATGTGGTAAAAGTCTTACTTCTTGCATCCACAGGTTGAGATAGAATAACTCGAAACATTTAATTCTGATGACTGCTTTATTATGAGAGTTTAATTGGCATCTTGGAATGGGGCATTGACTGAAAAAGAACTGGACTTCTTTGTAGTGGGATGAGGATATAATGGTAGATTCCAATAAAGAAAGGACTCTCCAACCCTCACTTGCCATCTTTCTAAGGAGAAGTCAATTTTACAATATATATTAACATTTTTTTCGCCATGATTGGAGACATGTAATGACTTAGCCAAGAAGAGTTACCTAGAAAATGGAAGTCAATTTTTCCCATCCCAACCTCTTTAGCCTTCACTGTATTGATTCTTGGTACTTGCAATACCACTATTCTCCACTAGTCAGGGTGGAGACATGAAGATGAAATGATAAATGGCAGTTTGACTTAAGTCTGCCTCCCAGTAGGACTAGTAGGATGCCCCAAATGTCCATAAATATTTCATTAGTTTCCTAGTATATCATTAAAGTAGTACACTCAGCCACAAGCAGAATCACCATCTTGGCTGCATGTCTCAGGGAATAATATTTTTATTAGGAAGAGCCCACTAAGAGCCCCAAGAGCTTCCTCTATTTATTATAATAATATGTCAAAAGCATGATTAAATCCCTAAGAGAATCACAGTGATTAGTTTCACTGCTAAAGATTTTACAAATTCAGGGTTGGTGATTTCTATCATATTCCCTTTTAAAATTTCAATTTGTCTAGTGTAGAAGTCAGAGTATTCAGGAGTAAAACAGAAGACTGTTATAAATTTGATCAGCTAGAGACAGCAAATTGAGGCCGTTGTTCTCTTCACTAGAACAAATCAATAAGGTTCTAAGGAACCTGCTTTGCTTTCTAAGTAATCAATAGCTATTGATTAGGCACATGCTTTTATTCCTTTACTCTAAAAAGCTGAGAACACCAGAACAATTTGCTTGCAAATCACAAGGCAGCAGTATTAATTTCACTGTATTGTCTCAACTTTTTCATTCTATATCACAGCTTAGCTCATAGGGACCTTGACCTTCTGGCATCACACTTACCCTCTATTTTAATGACATCATGCTCAGAAAACCTACAGATCAGTAAATAGACTATCCAAAGTGTCTTGGCAAGACCCATGTCTGCCTGAAAGTCATAGATACATTGCATGAACCTTGTCCATTCCCTATGTTTTAGGAATCTCCCTCTTTATGAGGCAAATCCACCTTTCACCATAGAAGCTAAAGATCTCAAGTACTTGTTTTCTCAGCCTCCTTTGAAACTAGGGCATTAGCACAAAAACGGAATTCTATCAGTTGGATGCATATGCCCCAGATTTGCAATTAAAAGCTGCCAGTGAGTGAGTGGAAAACAGCAATTGTAGAATCGATTCTGGTCACACAAAGGAACCCTAGTGGAAGCAATATCCTCTTTCCAGCAGCATCTAACGTTCTGTGTTTGTGAGCTCAGCATTACAATCTGCAGAGTAATCAAGTAATCCAGCAGTAGTGGCAATCTCATCTTCACCACATCAGACCATGAAATAAGTTTAGACATTTCTCCTGGCTGATAGTTTAGACCCACGGTTCTCTGACTCTCCAAACCATTCTGTGAGCTACTCTATATCATTGTAATAAATTCGTTTTCTTAAAGTTATCTAAGTCATATCGTGTTGCTTAAAACCAAGAGTTCTGCCAATACACCCAATTAGCATTTAGTAAGCATCTTCAATTGGCCTTATCAGACCCTAAAGGAAACTAGATAAATAGGATACAAACTCTGTTAGTGCATATGCTTGTGGGGGAAACTGTGATGGTGTTAGAGTACACACATATATAATAAACCATGGGAGTATACCTAAAATTTTGCTTTTCTTATGCTAATTGTGATTTCTACTTTGTGGATTATTTAAGTAAAATGTTTAATTCCTGAACATTTGGATCTATTTTTAAATAATTTTGGTTACTGATTTCTAATTCAACATCTCAATGGTCAGAAAGCATATTTTATTGTATTTCAGTCTTTGAAATATGTTGAGACTTGCTTTATGTACAACCATATAATTAATTTTGTAATATAGTCTATATATACTTGTTAAAAGTGTGATTTCCATCATTGTTGCATAGAGCGTTTTTTATATTTCAAATTGATTAAGTTTGGTATTTGTATTAAAAATCTTCCATGGACTTTTGGCTGGTTGTTCTACCTACTACTGAGAGAGTTGTGTTAAAATCTCCCACGAAGGGCTTCCCTGGTGGCGCAGTGGTTGAGAGTCCGCCTGCCGAGGCAGGGGACGCGGGTTCGTGCCCTGGTCCGGGAAGATCCCACATGCCACGGAGCGGCTGGGCCTGTGAGCCATGGCCGCTGAGCCTGCGCGTCCGGAGCCTGTGCTCCACAATGGGAGAGGCCACAACAGTGAGAGGCCCGCGTACCGCAAAAAAAAAAAAAAAAAAAAAAAAAAACTCCCACGATGATTGTGGATTTACATATTTATTCTTCTTTTCCTGTCAAGTTTTGCTGTATGAATTTTTAAAAACATTATTGTTTGTATGAAATCTTAGATTTATTACATTGTTTTAGAGAATTGATCTTTTAATCATTATGGTATTTGAAACAAATTCTACAGGTAAGCCATTTGAATAAGATAATTTAACAAGGTTGCTGAATCCAAGGTCAGTATTTTTAAAAATCAATTGTATTTGTACAGACCAACAACAAATAGGATATTCAGAAAACGATGCTCTTGATGGTAATATCTAAAAAGTGAAACACATAAAAATAAATCTAATGAGAGATATGGAGATTTCTATTTGCAAAATTATGAAACACTACTGAGAAAAATTAAAGAATACCTAAATAAAGGGATATACCATGTTCATGGACTGAGGGACTCAACTTATTAGAGAAATCAATACTTCACATATTAATCTCAGTTTCAACATAGTCAAGTCCCATTAATTTGGGTTTTTTTATTTTTGTTTTTGTGTTTGGCTGTTATATTTGTTGCATATTTGTTTGTTTGGGTTTTGTTTCTTTGTGGAGATTAACAATGGTTTTAAAATCACTGGGAAGTGTGTTCTCCTACAATTTAAAACTGCTACTCTCTTCCTCATTGATGCTTAAAATTTCATATTTAGATATACATTCTATAACTTTACCTTTCTTTGAACCTCTTAAATCTCACTCCTCACACTTCCCTGGGAGAGGCAGCACCTTAAGGCTTGTAAGCCATTTACACTTCAGTACAAGTTTGATATAAGTTTCCTAGAAGAAGTTTTGGTAGGAGGAGGAGAGAACAGAGATAAGAGGCGCCTAAAAGGGCAAAGAAAAAAGAAAATGAGTTCAATAAAGACAACCACAGATTGGAGAAAGACCAGCCTTTTGCTATTTCTCAATCCTTCTTAGAACAGCTCTGTTGATTGACATTCAGAAAAACAGATGACTGCAGTATTTCTGCTTATTGATTTACTTTATATTCCAGTATAAGCCACTACCAATCAAGCAGTCATCATCTGCTTAATCCAAAGTTTTATTTTAAAATTGTTTTTTATGTTGCTTTTTAAGTTGATATGACATCTGGATTCTAAAACATGACATTCTGTTCTCTTTTGGATACAGGAAAAAATATTTTGATGTTTGAGACTGTATGATTAATTTTCCAAATGGTGGAAAGAGTATTGGATTGAGAACAGAGATTTTAATACTTCTTAATATTTAATATGCAATCATCTATCTTTGGTAAATTGCTTAGCTAAGCAGGCTCATATTTTTCTCATTTGTAAAATGAAGGGACTAAAATATCTCATGAACAACGTGTTCTCAACCCCTTTAAGGGTACATGACTCTTAGTCACATGTTCATTGGATTACTCAGGAAATTCTTTCTAAGAATAAGACAGTGTAATTTTAGATGACACCTTTCTTTTAATAACATCAATTAATTTTTTCTCAAAAATTTCCAGTTAAGCAGTAGAGATAAATATCTTTTAGATATGGGTATATCAATAAAGTCTGAAGTTTTACTAAGCTTACAGAGTTGAAAGTAAAAGGATAAGTATTGTTAATATCAATATTATCATTTAGAAAATGCTTTTTACATCTTATAGGCTTAGTTCAGAAACAAATAATGTTTTAAGTCATCTCCAAATGCTCCAAGGGCAAATAATCTATTCTATATATGACAACCATAATAACACAATACTTTGATTCCTTAAATATGATTTCTAATTCAAACTTACCCCTCATTTATTATAAAAAAGTTCATTCTTTTGATCTAAATTAATTTACTAAAATAGATATAAATTGTCTGTGCTAGATAATATTTTCAAATGTAACTTCCTTGTCTTACAATACCCTCATTTGAGACAGGAATATAATAGATGCATTATTAAAATGCCTGCTCTTTCTACAATCTAATGGTTTTCAAAATGACTTAGTCAATCAGTAAATACTTATATCAAAAGTTATTGAGACCAGGGACTTCCCTGGTGGTCCAGTGGGTAAGACTCTGTGCTCCCAATGCAGGGGGCCTGGGTTCAATACCTGGTCAGGGAACTAGATCCCGCATGCATGCTGCAACTAAGAGTCCACATGCTGCAACTAAGATTCCGCATGCCATAACTAAGAAGTCTGCATGCCACAACTAAGACCCAGTGCAGCCAAATAAATAAATATTTTCAAAAAAGTTACTGAGACCAGTGGTTTTTAAATTGTACTTCTTGGAGTTTGGGCATTTTGTCAAGGACACTTATGAGTTTATGAAAGAGCGGAGGATACAAATAATCAAAGCCACACTTATTTTGTATTTCATAAAGTTATTGGGATTACATGTAAAATTTTGTTTGAAAGACGGGATATGTTGTATTAAACATTTGGATGTCACTGACTGTACAGACGCTTTTCAAATGTAGAGGTTAATAATAATAGTAATAATGCATATTGAGCATTCATTAAACACCAGGCACTGTTTGAGTGCTTAAGAGGCACTAAGTTATTTCATCCTAACATCAATCCAATGATCATTATCTCAATTTTACAGATGTAGAAATCAAGGCACAGAAAAATTAAATATCTGTCCCAGTTAGTAAATGAAAGAACAATAATCAAACTCAGGCTGTTTAACTCCAGTACGTTCACTCTTACCCACAACATTAATTCACTTTCTTAGGACCTCCTTAGAATAGAAAAATGGCCAATCTTAAAAGTCAGAAAAAAAGAGACAAAATAGACTCAATGAAGTTTCTGATCAGAAAAGTAGCAATACAAAAGTGGTATTAAAAATATTCATCTGGTAATTAAAGTAAAATAAATAATAGGAGAACCTAACAACTTTGGGTATTTGGGCTCATTCATTTATTAATGAATATTAATTGAGCTAGTTATCATCCTTTGTGATTAGGCTACATTAATGAACAAAGCATAAAGAAAATTCTGCCCCCTTGGACTTTCTAATGGATCCAGACACTAGTTACCTTGGCCCAAAGACCTGGCCTAGGAGGATAGCAAGGAGCCTACAGAGTGTTAGTTGAAAAAACAGTCAAATTTTTTTCTATCTAAAGGCTATGGCAGAGATAGAAGAATGAGAAAATCAGAAAGAGGGACTAGGTTTGGAGAGAAAAATGATTTTGAATAGCTATCTTTCAAGGAATAGCAAGACATCCATTTATGAATATTTAGAAGGCAATTAGCAATACAAAGTTGGGGCTTTAGTGAGAGTACATTACATGGATACCATAGCCATTTCCCACTGAGGTAGTAGCCAATCCAATGGCAGGTTTTAGCTGGAAACATAAAATTGAATCAATAGTCTGATAGAGGAGAACCAGCACACAAAATACAGAAGTATGGTGAATTCCCAAAATAATGGAATGGGAAAAATCAAAAAGAAGCACTCAAAGTAACAAACTGATTTGCTAAATATGTGAAAAGAGTAACAGGTAGTACATAGTCAACACAATTACAGCAAAAAGATAAGAGTCATCTGTGAGGAGCAAAACATCAAAGGCAATTGAGATTTTAAGGTAAATGAGACAGAAGAAAAACCTTTGAATTTGGAAATTATAAAGCCATTACTGATGTGGAAAATGAAATCTTGGTGCAATGTGGAATGAAAGCAGGGTGAAAAGAGAACATAAAGAGTTCGTATATGTCATTTGTTTTGCACATATAGTACAAGGAAGGGGAGGAGTAGACCATTAGGAAGAAGGGCATGCTTCATTTTGGTGGTAACTGCATCAAGAACACTACAGGATTTTGAAACCACAAATTAGCTGATGATTAGAGAAAACTTTACTTAGCTTTGGAAAAGCTGTGCTTCAAATAGCTTACGGATAGCCCAACTAATTCCTTAGTCTTTCCACTACTATATGCTACTTCCAATAGAGTAATACAAACCTGTCACTTGTTTTTAATAATGCTTGCTCATTGCCCCAGCAGTTTTCTCTTAATCTACTATCTTTGACTTCCTTGCCTTAGCTTACAGTAACACTTTAATACAGGGACTGTAACAATAATGCTGGACTCATTTATAATTCCATCTCTTCAAACACACTTTCTCACATGAAATGTTGTTAGGATTAAATAAAAAGAAAGTAAAGTGACAAATAAGAAAGCCCTCTTTTAAAAAGATTTTTTAAAAAACCTTTGCTCTGAAAGGCAGATATGAATCACTGACAGCACACATTTGGGTATTAGCTAGGTGTAATAAAGTTCTCACACTCTTTCACTCAAGCTTTGTTTCAGTCCAACTGTGCCCTCTACAGTCTTATCAAGTGAATGAAGGTGACTTTAGCTTGAAAGGAATCTGATAAGTCTCTGATACTCAGTCCATACTTTTCAGACAGGAAAGCAATATTTGATTCTTTATAAAAATTTCCGACCTATTTAATTTGGGGGAACTCTCTAAGATAAAAGGTAATTAAATTTAACAAGTGGATACATTTGCTTGGCTGTGTGATGACCACTGGAAAAGAAAATAAAGTTTTATATAATCTAATTGTGTCCTTCAACCCTGAAAACTATTATTAGTGACAATGTTGAATTTCACTTGACCCCTTGAATCCTGGAAAACAGCAAAAGTTAAGATATCTCTCTGCCCTTTGTGTTGTGGAAAACAGCTTATTCCTAAGAACCACCCTTCCACAGATGCCTCCTCTTGTTTACCTATGGCAATGCCAGACAAAGATATTCCAAATTGTCATTTTTGGTCTCATAAATTATCATCTGAAGTGTTTATTGCTACTAATCAATTGGAACAAACTGCTAATTAATCACACTGTAAAGTTTCACTCCTTCCTCCAGGCTCCAGAACTCGGACTCACTGTCAGACTGAGTCAACATATAATCTCTCCTAAGAACATCTGACCTCAGGGTAAAATATTCTCTGATCTACCATCCACTCAAGCTACTCTTTTATCCTATTTTTTCCCACACCCTACCCTTAATACCCTTGTTACTTCCTCTCAAGAGAAGAAAAACCCCTTTTGATTAACCACTGAGAGGCTTACAGATCTTAGGGTCACAGCATTCTCCCTAATGCAATAGTTCTCCTCCCCCAATTGCAATAGACCCCTCCTTGCACTTACCCTTTTGAGTAAAGTTTCTCCTTACTATGCTGCTATTGTTTGGTGTTTTTTTTAGTTGACATTGGCAGCTGATAGAAGAAGTAAATATTGCTGCACCTGGATATATGTGATAATGGGGGATTGAAAACTCTAAAATTTTTAATGAATTTTTATTGGAGTATAGTTCTTTTACAATGTTGTGTTAGTTTCTTGCTGTATAGCAAAGTGAATCAGTCATACATATACATATATCCGCTCTTTTTTAGATTTCCTTCCCATTTAGGTCACCACAGAGCACTGAGTAGAGTTCCCTGTGGTATACAGTACGTTCTCATTAGTCACCTATTTTATACATAGTAGTTATACTTGTCAGTCCCAATCTCCCAATTCATCCCACCCACCCCTTCCCCCCTTGGTAACCATAAGGTTGTTCTCTACATCGGTGACTCTATTTCTGCTTTGCAAATAAGTTCATCGCTACCATTTTTCTAGATTCCACACATAAACGATACTATACAATATTTCTTTTTCTCTGTCTGACTTACTTCACTCTGTATGACAATCTCTAGCTCCAACCACATCTCTGCAAATGGCACTATTTCATTCCTTTTTATGGCTGAGTAATATTCCATTGTATATATGTACCACATCTTCTTTATCCATTCTTCTGTTGATGGACATTTAGGTTCCTTCCACGTGCTGGCTATTATAAATAGTGCTGCAGTGAACATTGGGGTGCATTCATCCTTTCGAATTATGGTTTTCTCTGGATATATGCCTAGGAGTGGGATTGCTAGGTCATATGGTAGCTCTATCTTTAGTTTTTTAAGGAACCTCCATACTGTTCTCCATAGTGGCTGTACCAATTTACAGTCCCACCAACAGTGTAGGAGGGTTCCCTTTTCTCCACACCCTCTCCAACATTTATTGTCTGTAGATTTTTTGATGATGGCCATTCTGACTGGTATGAGGTGATACCTCACTGTCATTTTGATTTGCATTTCTCTAATGATTAGTGATGTTGAGCATCTTTTCATATGTTTGTTGGCCACCTGTATGTCTTCTTTGGAGAAATGTCTATTTAGGTCTCCCACCCATTTTTTAATTGGGTTGTTTGTCTTTTTGATATTGAGCTGAATGAGCTATTTGTATCTTTTGGAGATTAATCCCTTGTCAGTTGCTTTGTTTGCAAATATTTTCTCCCATTCTGAGGGTTGTCTTTTCATTTTGTTTATGGTTTCTTTGCTGTGCAAAAGCTTTTAAGTTTCATTAGGTCCCATTTATTTATTTTTGTTTTCATTTTCATTACTCTAGGCGGTGGGTCGAAAAAGATCTTGCTGTGGAAAACTGTAAATATTAAATGATTTGGTTCATTCAGTGAATTATGAGTGTTAATGAATACATTAAACAGTCCACAAAGAGAGAGTCCTTTAAGCATCTGCTGTGTGCTAGGGTTTCCTCTACTAGGCCACAATTAGAAAAATCTGTTTGCTCAAAAAGCACATAGGTCAGTACAGAAGACTAACATAAAACCATCATGAGATGCATTGATAGAAATGTGCACAAAGTGCTATGTTTACATTTGATAAAGTCATTTACTATGAGTGCCTATGGCCTATGGCAGGAAAATGATGTGACAAGAAAAGCTTTATAGTAAAGGTGATATCTGAGAAGAGCATCAAAGAATAAACACGACTTTGTCAGATGAACAAACTGTGAAGAATCTGTATTTGGCACTGGGAACAAAGTGATCACAAAAAGCCCAAGTAATACCGTGGTTCCTCTGGAGAGCAAAAGTAGTTGGAACTGACTCAACTGTAGCTCACATATGTAAGACAACTGAAGGGGAGCTGGAAAGATGAGCAGACACAAAGCAGCACAGCCTTTTACAACTATGAAAGTTGGGGACTGCACAACTCCAGGGGGTACCATTCATAATAATGTCAATGTGAATGACACATGCTGGAGTTGTGTACAGCCCTGAGCAAGACTTCTGAGCAGGTACCAAATTAGTAGAGTATTTTTATGCTAAGTGTATAAGTTAGGATGCTTTTGGTAGCAAAAAATGGAAACCAACTCTGTCTGTCCTCAACTTTAAGAGGATTTTGGAAAGAACATCAGGGCTCATGTAACAGAGGAGGACCCTATGGGGCCTTCCTAGGATAGAACCCTCCCCCATATCCTCTACTTTAGCTCCTCTCTGAAGTACATAGATAACAGTATTTGATGCACATTTCCTGCTTTACAGATGCTAAAACCCCCACCAAATGGAAGGTTAACTACTTAATGACCGTGAGCACATAGCCCCCAGGCCTACTGGAGCCAAAGAATTGATGACGTTAACCCCTGTGACACTGTCCTGTAACCTCACCATCAACCAAACAGAGAACTGTGCACAAGCTGATCGCATACCTTGGGACTCCCCTCCCTCACCTTGCCTTTAAAAACACTCTGCTGAAACCCATCAGGAAAATGAGGCTTTCTGAGTACTAGCTGTCCTGGACTCTTTGTATGGCGCCTTACAATAAAACACGGCACTTTCTTTCACCACAACCCAGTGTCAGGAGATTGGGTTTATTGCACGTGGATAAGTGGACCCAAGTTTGCTTCAGTGACACTCACAATACTGCTATGGGGCTTTTGCACAGCAATGGAAACCATAAACAGGATGAAAAGACAACCCTCAGGATGGGAGAAAATATTTGCAAGTGAAGCAACGGACAATGGATTAATCTCCAAAATTTACAAGCAGCTCACGCAGCTCTATATCAAAAAAAACAAACAACCCAATCCAAAAATGGGCAGAAGACCTAAATAGACATTTCTCCAAAGAAGACATACAGGTGGCCAACAAACACATCAAAGGATGCTCAGCATCACTAATCATTAGAGAAATGCAAATCAAAACTACAATGAGGTATCACCTCACACCGGTCAGAATGGCCATCATCAAAAAATCTACAGACAATAAATGCTGGAGAGGGTGTGGAGAAAAGGGAACCCTCCTACACTGTTGGTGGGACTGTAAATTGGTACAGCCACTATGGAGAACAGTATGGCGGTTCGTTAAAAAACTAAAAAATAGAACTACCATTCGACCCAGCAATCCCACTACTGGGCATATACACTGAGAAAACCATGATTCAAAAAGAGTCATGGACCACAACGTTCACTGCAGCTGTATTTACAATAGCCCGGGCATGGAAGCAACCTAAGTGTCCATCAACAGATGAATGGATAAAGAAGATGTGGCACATATATACAATGGAATATTACTCAGCCATAAAAAGAAACGAAACTGAGTTATTTGTAGTGAGGTGGATGGACCTAGATAGAGTCTGTCATACAGAGTGAAGTAAGTCAGAAAGAGAAAAACAAATACTGTATGCTAACACATATATATGGAATCTAAAAAAAAAAAAAATGGTTCTGATCAACATAGGAGCAGGAAAGGAATAAACACACAGACGTAGAGAATGGACTTGAGGACACAAGGAAGGGGGAAGGTTAGGCTGGGACGATGTGAGAGAGTAGCATGGACATATATACACTACCAAATATAAAATAATAACTAGCTAGTGGGAAGCAGCCGCATAGCACAGGGAGATCAGCTGGGTGCTTTGTGAGACTACCTAGAGGGGTGGAATAGGGAGGGTGGGAGAGAGACGCAAGAGGGAGGGGATATGGGGATATATGTATACATATAGCTGATTCACTTTGTTATACAGCAGAAACTAACACACCATTGTAAAGCAATTATACTCCAATAAAGATGTTTAAAAAAAAGAAAAAGAAAATAATGGAGGGTTTGTAAAGAAAAGGGAAAAGCCAAAAAATGCTGGATATATTTCAGGATTTCTGCATTAGAAATTCTGCAGCACTGTGAACTACAAGAAAATTGAGTAGGGGGATGAAGATTTAAGAATATTCAACTTTTTATGAATTTAATTCCTTTCAACATTTTTTATGAGAAATGCTTAAAATTTGAATTCCTTTATAAATTACTTTTGGGTGATTAACTGTGCTTTTTAAAATGCATCTCCGTACAAAGACTCTCTCTCAAATTTATTACGGTGGCCTAAATAAGTTAATACATCTTGAAGGTCTTAGTGGTGAATCACCATGTTTAATTCCAAGAGAATTTAAAAGGTAAAGAAAAATTAGTTTCAAAATATTTTCAACAAGTTGACATTTATGAAAAATTTTGAAAGATGAGCAGCTGTGTGCATACCACCTTATTTTAGCTGATGAACTAATGAATATAGACTTCACACATTTTCAAAGTATTGAATTGCCTTTTCTTCTATAGCAATCCTCAACATATACCAGGTTAAGAAAAACTAATAACCTTAAATCATGATTTCTTCCCTAAAACCCCCTTTCTACTCATTTATAAATCCTCCTTAACATTAATTTTTTCCTAGCCTATTTCTTAGCCTTGATTATTTCATGTATTTGATGTACAAATGTATTGAACACTTACAATATGTTACAAGATACTTTTTTTTAAAGCTACATGTTAGTTGACTCTTTTGTGCTTGGCACTGGAAGATACACTGTTGGAAGATGCAGCCCCTGCACTCAATTTTCTCACAGGTTAAAGAAGATTCAGACAAGTAAATCCACAATTCAACACTTTTCTATAAAAGGTATGAGAAAGGGTTGCTCAGGGGGTTTTGATTGTATAGAGTAGGAGAAACTATCTTTCCTGGGTATGGGAGGATTCCTAGAGGAGATGTTACCTGAGAAAAGGAAGATGAAAAGAAATTGCCAGGTGAGTAAGGGATATATTTTAGCTTTTATTTCTAGTCAAGTCTCACACAAAAAAAGAAAAACTCAAAAAATAAATGAATTTATATGACCCTCAGAGCTCCTTAGGCTCTTTGGCATCTATATTTGTAGCTGGAGATACCTGTGCCACAATTATGTTCTAAGTTAAGGGAGTCTGCGTGTGTCATGCATCAAGCATGTAGCGCAAGCTCATGTTAATAAAAATAGCCATTCAGGCATAATCAAGGTAGAAAAGCAACAACTCACTACATATTTACCGATACCTTTCCTCTAGTCTCCTCTCCTGTGTTCCTTTCACCCACCCAAATGTTTTGGTGTGTAAGCTTTCCTCTCAAGACAATGGAGTCCACAGCATGGCCATCACAAGTTTGAGTGTTGAACAACAGGTGAGAGCCCTAGTGAATAATTATACCCAGTTGGAGAAGACTAAACAGTGCTTGGAGCCAGGTGAGAGAAATAGCATTTGGCTTATCTGCTCTGAAATAATATCTGAAAGACTCAATCCATAAAGTTTCCATGTGGTTGAAAGCAAGTTGAAGAGTGAACCCTGGGTCTTAACGTTATGTGTATGTGTGTTTGTGTGTGTATGTTTTGATTCATCAAATGTTAGGGAGAAACATTTTATGATAGAAAGAGCATTGGCCCCAGAGGCATGGGTTTAAAGTTCTATATCTGTCACTCTTGCCAGGAGGCTTTTTAAAAAGCTCATTTAATGACTCAGTTAATGCTTTTTACATTTGAAAAAGAATGAGACTTTTTCCGACTTTAAAGTTTGATGATTTTATGGTCACTTTTAGTTTCAGCTTTTTAAGACTCCCCATCTAAATAAACTCTTAGGCTCCATGACGTGTGCCCAACCTAGACATGCCGAAGGGGCTTTGAAATCCAGGCCTGCTTTCAGCCAACTTTATGCATTTATATCAGCTGATTTGTTACTTGATAAAAATGTTCAGGATAATGCAGTCACTTTTTTAAATGCTGTAGAAAAGACCACTTCAGAAACAGATTACAACAGCCATGATAATGGACCGGAGTCCTGAGGCATTGAGCTGAGAATTCCATCTCCCCCTGCATGAGAGAGGCAGGTCGTTACCCTCTACAGCATCTGAAGTTGGGGATTTGCTCCCTACCCCACTAACTCTGGCTAACAGCTTCCCATCAGCCTACCATCTGTGAATGAATCTGGACCTGCAGATTTATAGTCTCAGTTGGTACCGTGTCTTAGGATGTGGAGGACAGCTTGCTTTATTTTTCCCTAATGCTGCTTCTTCTCAATCTTAAGAGCTAACTCGAGATTTAGTGAATAATCTATACACATGTTACAGGAGCTACTCAGATTCCCTCCCACATCGTGTCTTCCAGACTGAGGAGTTCTTCCAACTGCCTATTCTCAAACGGAAGTTCCTTCTCCCCCTCGATGGTTTTTGCTTCCCTCTGTATCTTAAGGTGTACTTATCAAAACTTCCTAAGAACTTCTAGGTTCAGACAAATTTCTATTTTGTCCAAGGGTAAGACAATACCTTTCACTTTGTTTCCAATATCCTTTGTGATAATGTCCAACAAATTTTGTCACTGTTGGTTTCCTGGTCGTGATCTTTGAACCTTCAGGCAACGGAGTCCTTAGGCTTTCTTCCGCAGTGATCATCAGTTCTCAGGGTCTTCCATCTCATAGAAGAGTTTCAATGATTTGACCTGAACTGTTTCTCCCTGCTCTCGTTAGAGCTCCTCTGCTCATTTCAACTCCTGTTCATCCTACTTTGATGATCTTTTTATTACCTGGAAGAACTTAGTTCTGTGCACAAATTTGGAAATTCTCCCATGGTACTTCTTATCTTGATCCCTTGAAAAAAATGTTAAATAAGGCCAGTTCAATATGCCTTCTTAGGGGTTCCTATTATAAACCCTTTTCCTTCCAGAGAAAATGATCATTTATCCCAACTCTTCATTTACTCTCTAAGATAATTCTCTCTCCGTCTCTAATCCCAAGAAAACTCAATTATTTAGCTTTAGTGAGGCGTAATTGATATATAATAAACTGTACACATTTCAAGTAAAATAAATAAACTCTCAACTATTTCTAAATTTCCAAGTATATATAGATAGCTGATTACTTGTGACCACTCACCGATGGGCCTATTCCACTCAACTAAAGACAACTATGCCACAGAAATGCACTCAGTCTGTGTAGAATACAGATCTAAATGTCTACCCACTCACGGTGTAATAATATACACTTAATAAAATGCTCTGTAATATTGATGACTGTGGTCTTTAGTGTCCCATGAACCTAAACATGTTGATTAAGGGAGTAAAATGTAGATTTCACTGTGTGTTATTTACAGGAGCTTTATTTTTATTAAGGTCATTGCTAGAAAAATATGTTTCTGCTAATAGTATTTATACATCAAAAGTTAAAGTTATTATTTTGGCAAGATCAGACTCCTGATACTCACTTATTTAGTACTGCCCAGTAAATTTTCAAAATTAGAATTCTTTATCGATGAAGAATAAAGAATTCATGATACTTTTATTATTCACCTTTTACATTTGTATCCACTAAGAAGCATTTTCACAATACATGCATATGAATATTTGTGGATTATTTTAATGTATCTTTCACAATGTTAAAATCTCTTTCAAGACCCATTTGCTGTTAAGAGGTCTTACCTCTTTAATAATAGATGATAGATGATTTATTGTCATATTTGCAAATGAAAAGGAAAACCATGGCCAGAATTTGTGATGTCACTCTATGTAGACACATATGCATGGAAATAACCTGTAGCTGTTACACACACACACATATATAGTCCTATATATATAAGTATATATTTTTATATGTATATATTGTGCATACATATGTATGTGTATGTGTGTGTATGTACTCACTTATCTTTCCACCCACCCATACATGCATCCATTGATCTATCTAGCTATCTTCCAACACACAGTACCCCTACAATGATAAAACAGGATCAGAGTTTCATAGAAATATAGAGCCCAAAAGATCCTTAGAGATAGTTTAAAAACAAAGAATGTTATTCTTAGAGGTGTAACTCTCCAAGATAGCACCAGTAGAAAGAACTCAGCTGGAACCTAATCCCCATATTCCAATTACAAGTTCAGTTTTCATTCCACCATACCACACTGTCTTTCGCACAGATATCTGTTATACAGATGGATAGATACTGATCCTTAGAAGACAGTGTCAGTGCTGAAACTATTTTCTGTACTGAACACCCTGCTGTCAACTAAATTCTCGTTTGAGTTTTGAAGTTTACTGATGGTTTCTGTCAGTCCCAAGCCCTCCTAGGCATTTTTACACATAATCAATATGAGGAGAACTTCCTGTCTGGCATCAATCAGTTCTTTAAACCACAATTATCTATTAAAATATTGTTCTTAAGTCAGGAAAAATGGATGTTAGTGTCAAACACAGCTTTGCTCACTCTCACACACACACACACTCACGCAAATTACAAATAGTATTCGACTGCTCTATATTTCAGGCTATTCAATAACTAGATAAATGAAATATACTTTCTGTCTACATAATTTTTTTTACTACGCCAAGGCATACACACTAGTTGTTCCCTGCAGTACCTGCCGAATACAACTAAATTTGCAACAGAGTTAATCACTGGCACAGCTGGATATTTTAAGAGATTTCTCCTCTAGTAGGAAATTCATCTTTTTTCCAAGAAAAGGGCTTTTACCCACTCCTTCATCTCCAACTGAAGTAGTTCCGTGATTTCCTTCCTTTCTCTGATTTCCACGCTCCAATTCCCAAAGACAGGCTCATCTCTGATGACCTTTCAGTCTATGAGTATTTGGGGTAGGAGTGGGGGTAGTCCACAGTTAAAATAAAGTTTGTATACAATCACTTTCTATGTTGTTATGAAATTATTCTAAGCTTCCCTAATAATAAACTTACAAAGAAACCATGCAAATGGTTCAGATGTGCATATGGAGATAACTATTATCTAGAAAGCATCCAGATTTCTTAAAAAGCCAAAAAAAAGAGACTGACTCACTCAGGATATATGGAAATATAAGTGAGGTAGGTGGGCTACAGTGTATGTCATTATCAATAAAGCCCTAGGAGAAAATCATAATTTGAAAAGATACATGCACCCCAATGTTCACTGTAGCACTATTTACAATAGCCAAGACATGGAAGCAACCTAAATGCCCACCAACAGATGAATGGATAAAGAAGATGTGTCATATAAATATATATATATATATACACACACACACACACACACACATATACACACAATGGAATATTACTCAGCCATAAAAAAGAATGAAATAATGCCATTTGCAGCAACATGTATGGACCTATCATACTAAGTGAAGTAAGCCAGACACAGAAAGACAAATATAATATGATATCACTTATATGTGGAATCTAAAAAAAATTATACAAATGAACTTATATATGAAACAGAAACAGACCCACAGACATAGAAAACAAACTTATGGTTAGCAAAGGGGAAGGGGGTGAGGGATAAATTAGGAGTTTGGGATTAACATATAAACACGACTACATATAAAATCGATAACCAACAAGGACTTCCTGTATAGCATAGGGAACTATATTCAATATTTTGTAATAACCTATAAGGGAAAAGAATCTGAAAAAGAATATATATGTATATATATAACGGAATCACTTTGCTGTACACCAGAAACTTATACAATATTGTAAATCAACTATACTTCAAGAAAAAAATTCAATTAAATTAAAACTAAAAAATAAAATAACCCCCTAGATATATTTTTGCATAACTGAATTAAATTCTTAAAACCCCAAAAATGAATGTTTTAACTGAATTTGAGAAATGAAGACTAAACTAAATCTTGGGTTTAGAATTAATTTGATTCATAATGGAAGGAAGTTAGAAAATAACATTTATTAAGAACAACACTGTTTAGCAATCCTATATGAAGATATAACACACAAAATATCTCCTATTACTTCCCTGTTAGAAGAGCTCTTTGGGGGCCTCCCTGGTGGCGCAGTGGTTGAGAGTCCGCCTGCCGATGCAGGGGATACGGGTTCGTGCCCAGGTCTGGGAGGATCCCATGTGCCGCGGAGCGGCTGGGCCCGTGAGCCACGGCCGCTGGGCCTGCGCGTCCGGAGCCTGTGCTCCGCAACGGGAGAGGCCACAACAGTGAGAGGCCCGCATACCGCAAAAAGAAAAAAAAAAAAAAAAAGGAAGAGCTCTTTGCTTTAATACTTACACTACAGAGAATTTAATTAGTTCTCAATCAAATATTCTTCAGCCAGTGATTATGCAGCATTAAAACATATTTGCATCTGCAAACTCAAGGTAACTTTTATAAGAACACAGTGGTTGGAGAAAATCTTGAGTTACATTCCAAATACATTGGGTAAAACTTCAGACTCCTGTGTAGACATTTTGAAAAGCCTGCAAAGTGTCACAGAAGAGGATGTGCAACTCTGATGTTACTGGGGTTAAGAGAGGCCATGTTACTGCAAAGCAATGTTTGTTAAAACCATATTAATTATTAGGTGATTAGGATATGATGATTTTAAATATCTATATTATAACAATTTTTTGTTTCTTTTGTTTCATTGCATTTCAGGAAATCCGTTGGAGTTGTTGGGCTAACATATAAAACGTATTAAAGGTTTCCATTAAAATAATAGGAAATCGTTTCCTGGTTACATTTTAACAAAAACTGCTTGATTTTTACAAATGGATTCCTGACCTTAAGCAGGAGACACCTTTACATATAGTATCACATTTACTTTATTTTACATAGAATGTCACTAAAGTTTACCACAACCCATTTAGGTATCATTGCCTTTTACAAACAATGAAACTAAAACTGAGAGATTAAATAACTTACCCAATGTCACACAGCTCATGAGCGGGGGAGATCAGAATCCAATTCAATAGCCTTTGAATTTTTCACTATATAGTAGGACCATAGTTCAACTAATCAGGTATTTATTGAGTTTCTAACTGTGCATAACATTTGGTGTTAGGCATTAGAGGGGCACATAATGATGCCTACTTCTTGCGTCGCTACAGTTTACAATCTAGTAGAAGGCAAGTGCACATACTGTTCTATTTAAGAGTCTAAGAGGAAACAGGAAGGTGAAAAATGGCAAATATTTATGCCAACAGGAGTTTTACAGGCCATCTTGAAGGGCAGTGTATTTAATACAGGACTAGAAGGGTACAGATATTGCAGAGAGGTGTGATATGAACTAGGGCATAAAGGGTAGGGCATCGCAAGCACAGATTACAATGTGGACAAAGGCATGGAACAAGTGACAGCACATGCAGAGAGATGTAGGTAAGGAAAGCCTTGGAAGGTACTGAAGAAAACAAGTCTACATGATACTTGTTAAAGGTAGCAAGGATAAGTCAGGGAGACTACTACAGAGGGGCTGTGTAGTAGGAGAGGGAGATGGGGCTCAACTCCTAATATAATAAGAACAAGTAGAGAGATAAAGGCAAGGAGCAGGGTGGGGGTCAGTGGATAGAAAATTACTAAGAGGAAACATCAGGGGTAAGGAGAATTCTGGCTAAACCAATTTGACAGAACTTCTTTCTGTAGTCAGGCTAGGGTGATAAGACATGAAGGGTGAGGGATAAAGAGTTAGATCATATATCAAGGGTAGAGGATTTTTGCTAAACTCACCCACCAGAATTCATGCTAATACTAGTCTAGATGGGCCAAGGACAGAGCCTAAGGTCAGGGACTAGTTAGAAAGAGGACTCAGAGAAGCCTGACTCAAGTTTGGTCAAAGAAGAGTGCTATGGTCTGAATATTTATGTTCCCTCAAAATGTATATGTTGAAATCCTAACCCCCCAAATTGGTGGTATTAGGAGGTGGAGCCCCTGGAAGGTGATTAGGTCATGAGGGTGGCACCCTCATGAATGGGATTCATGCCTTTTATTTCAGATTTTTTGTGACTATTATTATTATTTTAATTGAAATATAGTTGGTATACAATATAAGCTACAGCTGTACAATATAGTCATTTGCGATTTTTAAAGGTTATACTCCATTTATAGTTATCATGAAATATTAGCTATAGTCCCTGTGCTGTACAGTATATCCTTGTAGCTTATTTTATACATAATAGTTTGTACCTCTTAATCCCCTACCCTCTCCCCTTCCCTCTCCCCACAGGTAACCACCAGTTTGTTCACCACATCTGTAAGTCTGCTTCTTTCTCGTTATATTCACTTGTTGGTTGTATTTTTTAGATTCCACAAATTCCTTCATGAATGGGATCAATGTCTTTTAAAAGAGGCTCCAGAGAGCTCACTAGCCCCCTTCCACCATGTGAGGACACAGCAAGAAGGTTCTGGCTATGAATCAGGAAGAGGGCTTTCACCAGAATGAGACCATGCTGCTATCTTGATCTTGGACTTCAGGCCTCCATTACAAAACAAAGTTCTGTTGTTTAGAAGCTACCCAGTCTGTGGTATTTTGTTACAGCAGCCAGAATGAAAAAAGACAGAGAGAGAATCTTTGCCAGAGGTCCTTCCTTCCTCCCTTCCTCCCTCTGGCCTTTCTTCCTTACTTTACTTATTTCACTCTCCAACACATATTCATTTAGTATCTACTTTAAGGAACTGAATAGATGGAAAACACAGGTTGAGCTATAAAGATCACTATTCTTATAGTATACAGTTTATTGGAGGAAGAGAGAAGCGTCTGTGACAGAGCATGACATGCACAATTTTATTTTAGATAAACTGGTCAGGAAGACCTTTCCATGGAAGTGACATTTAAACTGAAGTTTGAAAGATGAAAATGTAGTAATGTTGGCAAATCTAGAGTGATTTTTGTAAGGACTTACTACACATTTTACTTTATTCTATATGCAATAAGTTGTCAAATGTGTTTGAAGATAGAGGATGCATTCTAATAGTGTGGCTAAGAGCTTGCATTTAGCCTGAATATTAAAGAGGCCCCAGGAAACCTGACCATAAGGAAACCCAAACTCTGCTCCCAATACAAATGCTACTTTTTAAAAAACTTTCACCCTTTGGTCAACCTACTGTCCATTGAATTTGTTGAGGTTTGTGGATATTAAGACTTAAGCAAGAGATGCAACTTGATTATAGTACAGTAGTTTGAATTTAAGCAAAATGGTATGCCTGGAATGTAGGGGCCTTTTTGTAATGTAATTTGAAAATGTGGTGAGTTTCTTTGAATAGGCAACCCAGACTGACCATTCAGTGACTCTCCATAAGAGCGACTACAACACCCAATTAGCACCATAAAAGGGAGAGTCGGCATGACAGAGAGGTGAGGTGACCATTTTTACCCACACCACACGCTGCCATGGTGGTTACACCTCCTGGTGTAAATACTTGGTGAAAGAGGAAGTGCACCTCCCTGTGACTGCAGGCTACTGAACAAAGTCACCAACCTGCCTTCAATAGGAGCATATAAAATTCTAGGCCTGGAGAAGAACAAGTAATAAAGTAACTATTTACTCTCCCTGAGTTCACTATCCTCTTCTCTTCTCCCTGCTGGGTCGAAGGAAGGCAGAAGGTAGCATTAAAGCTCATGTTCAGGGCCTGCATGTTCAGTTGTACACGTGGTGCACTGCATATGTACACGAGTGTCATTCACTTTCTTCTTGACGTGAATGGTGCCCCCTGGGAATTTTAGAGGGCACAACCTGTGAATCTGTATATGGCAGGCCTGCTTAATTTGGTTTTGCTCATATATTGTGAGCTTTTGTGTTGCTTATTCATTTTGTGTTCTCTGTGTTCCGTTTGTTTTGAGAAACAAACCTGATACCCGTTTCATCCTTGGAACCGTAAAATTCATCTTTAAATATATCTATATAGGTAACAAACAGAATATTGTTTATGTATATGTAAGTTTATTTATTTATTACAATAATCTAGGAGGTTAGACTTTACAAATAAACAAATGTGCAGAAATATGAACTAACTTGCTTGTGAATAACAGACCTGGAGCATGCCTCAGAGAAAGTGTGTAAAATGGCTCAAAACTAGAGAAAGCATAGAAGCAAACTATCCACTGACACGGCACTAATAGAAAAGCTATCAAAAGTCTAAATCTGAGCAGAACCGGGAAGAAAGGAAATCATAAGAGGGATGAGACCTTGCTAAATAAATACATTTTTATTTCCATAATTAGAGGTAAGCATAAGGAAGAGATGAAACTAATTCCTAGTGTCAAGCCTATGTAAGTGGAAAGGCTGTGATTTCAATTAACAAGAATTTCGTGTTTAGATTCAAAACAAGTATTTGTGTCAAAGAACCAATTCCAGTAGATTCCATGAGACATGCATATTTATATTCATTTTTCTGCATCAATGCTTTCAAGCTTTTAACCCATCCTTCTGGTGGGAAAGAAAAAAACATAAAAATATGAAATATCTTATCAAGCTTTAATTATGTTTACTTCTTGATTTAAAATTACTCTTTATTAAGTTAAAACGAAGATATTCTAGACTAACTCCAAAGCAGAATTGAAATGGCACACGAAAATGATCAAACATGATTCAAGCATCTCATTTAACTGAGATTTTACTACGTTTGTGTAATGATGTCTAAAATTGTGTTTTCATTAAACATAGCAGAGTAGAGCGAAACAGGGAGAGTCATCCCATAGACCTTGTTTGAATCTAAACATCTTATCTATTACTGTAACTTTGAGAAAATCACTTAATTTGCATCAGCCTCAATGCCTTTATCTCTGAGAATAGTAATACCTATCTTGCATGGGGCTTGAGATCAAATAAGTTAAAACACAAGCAGAGTGTCTAGCAATTACAGTTGCTCAGTAAATAGCTCTTAATATTACCAATGGTCTCTGATGTGGGAAAACTATTACATAATAAAAAGATCCTTAATCGGGTATCTTTAAAATCAGGCTGAATGCAAAGAACTTCAGATTTTATGTCCTCCCTTTTTTTATTTTTACCCAGAGAATAATGCAATTCAGAAAACAGAGGGAGAGATTAATTTCCACTTAAACTGAAAAGTCATCATTATAAGATTTTTTTCATCATGTGCTATAGTACATTAAATAGAACCATAAAATCTTTGTTACCTCTCTACTGAAAGGTAGCATGTGGTGTCCCTCTTCTTGAATATGGGCTGATCCAGTGGCTTATTCAATCAACAGAATGCAAGAGAAAAGGTGTTCTTGCACTTGTGAGGTTAAGTCATAGGAAGACTTACAGATTCCAGCCAAGTCTCTTGAAATGTTTACTTTGGGTGAAGCCACTCACTATGTAAGAATTCAACTACTTTGAGATATCCAGGTTGCTAAGACTCCAAAACTACACCGAGAAATTTCATGGAGAAAGACAGAGACAGAGAGAAAACCAGCCCCAGATTTTTCAGCCTGTGCAGCCCAACTCAAGCCCCAGATTTGTGAATGAAGATGCCATCTTGGTTGGACATTTCAGCACCAAAAGATGTGACTCAAAGAAAACTTAGCCAGAACCAAGGCCCCAGACATATGACACCAGTCAGGTTGTCTAATCTATCTCCAATCATTCAAGCCACCACAGCTGAGGCCCAGTCATGATGGAGCAGAGATGAGCCATCCCCAGTATTCTTTACCTTTATTCTTAGCTCACAAAGTCCTGACTATAACAACATGGTTTCTATTGTATCTACCACTGCATTTTGGAATGGTTTGTTATACTGCAGTAGGTATCTGGAATATATGTCTTGATCATTTCTTACAGTTCTAAAGCCACGGAACTCCTTTTACCCATATTCAGGGAGAATGCAATCTCTTGCTTATTTTCAGTCTCCCTTTGAGTCATAGAATCTGTTCAGAGGCTTCCTTGGACAGAGTCAGTAAAAGAAAACTCTTGATTACAAAACTCCATTATTACAACCAGGATAAAAGAACAGCCAAATCTGCTCACACACACCCCATTTTTTCACCACATCATAAACAATGGATTGGCCAAAGTTTTAAGTGCTTGACTCTGATTGAAAGTAAGCAACTTTCCATCTTCAACCTCTTCCCCTCCAACTCAACTTAGAGTGATGCTCTAGTCAACCTCCGGACTTCCTGATGCACCTCCCATCTCTGAAATGAGAAGTGAAGAAAAAACATCTTCAGAAGACTTCTGATATCAAGACAAGGGATAGAACAAAGGCCAAAGCAGCAATATTGCCATCCAGAGGAAAAACTACTGAACCTACACTGCAATATTTAGAAGGAAAGTCAAGACATGAGAGAACTAAGTGTAAAGCACAGCTATATTGGTGGCTTCTATTTAAATAATCAAGGTCAATAAGTAGGTCTCTGGGATGATGATCCCTATACCCTGTTACTTGCACCAGAATTGGGACATAACCAGGAACAAATAGTTCAGGAAGCTAGAGTCATTGACACTGAGAGCCAACTACAGGGAACACCAAACAGCTGGGGCTATTAGTTCATGTGCTTCCATACCTAAATTTGGAAAGACTGTAAGACTTTCTGAATCTTCAGGTAACTTGCATCCTATTCTAATCATAAGCAATCATGCTCCCTCTTAAGCTAAACCATACAACTTCAGAATCAGGTGTTACTTCTTATTGGTACCACTGTCCACTAAGCAAAGACAGAAATACAGAAGTAATCCTGACCCCTGCCTTTCCCTCATATACTCCCCTTCCCCACTTTTCCCTCTTTCCCATATATTACTAGGTTTAATCAGTTCTGCTGCCTAGAGATCTCTTAAAGTCCTTCATTTTAATCATATTCCTCTGCCCTGATTCAGATCCTTGTCATCACTAGCCTAGGCTGCCCTCTATCTATTTCTGCCCCTCCCATCTGAACCGTTGCCCTTCATATTCATCCTCAACCCTACTACCAATATTATTTCTAAATTGCAAATTTGACCATCAACTGTCTAAAGACTTCAACATCTTTCCATTGCACTAATGATAAAGTCCAACTTCTAAACATGTCATAAAGGTCTCCATTTTTTGGCCTTGCTCTGCCAATTTAACTAATGTCTTTTTTTAGTAATTAAAAGCTATTATCCTTGTTGTTTTACGAGTGTTAGCAGTTGCTGTTCTCACTTTTGAAAATATTTCCCCCTTTCATTCACTTAGAAAACTCCTATTCATCCTTTGAAACCCAAATGCAGTGAAACCGATTTTCTCTCTCACTCAAATCACTTTCTCCTCAAAACTGTAATTTTACCTCTGTGTAGCTCAATTGTTTGTTATACTCTAATGACAACAGATTCTTAAATATACTCATCTTTGTATCTTAATATCCGATAATATGACTGACATTTAACAAACGCTAAATATACTTGGCACTTGAATTGATTGAATTGAATTAAACTGAATCAATCACTCTCAAGAACACTAACGACTGTTAGGGTTTCCTGCATCAAGAGTACAAATCACGCTGAATTTTCATAATACTGCTAGTTTTTGATTGAGGCACAGCAAACAAGTTTACAACAGATTTCCCCTGTGAAAATAATAACTTCAGGAAAAGATAACAAATACACTCAGAAGTCCATAAAGGAGGCAGGGTAGTCTAGGGGATTCTGTTCTCATCCAAAGACTTGCTGAGATTTGATTCAGAGGGGAAAGATTGATTTTTCTAGCTTAAGTTAAACGAGGCATCGAACAAATGTCAAAAGCAGGACATAGACTTAGATTCTTCACTGTCACACCAGTAAAGTTACCATCCTTCAATCTCCTTTAGAACAAACAAGAAAGCCTGCTGTGGACCGTGAACAAAACAACAACTGTGAATTTACACAGCTCCTTAAACTTCTGTGTACTGAGAGTGAATTAGAGGTCTCCTTCAGATAGCATTGCAAATGAGCATTATTTTATTTTCACCAAGGCTTTCAGGTGATCCATGCAACAAAATCAGCAAAGTCAGTACTCACTGTGGCAGACAAAGTAACTATTATGTATCTGTCCTAAAAGTTCCTGTGATGTTCTGGCTAGTTTTGCTTAAGTAATATTTATAATATTTATGAGAAAGGAGGACAAAAATGAACCTGATGCTTTTGTGGAGAAGGAATTCCCTGGCTGAGCAGAAAAGCCTGCCAAAGTTTTGGTGTTTCTTGTTTGTTTGTTTGAAACAAGACTGAAGGACCGTATAATGCAAGATGAACCCATTAACAGTTAAAAGGGAGAGGACACACTAAAGAGACTCAGCTAGGGCCCTGGTAAATTATCAAAAATTGTGGGCTTTCTTAGTGAGAGTCTATGATTTGAGAAATTCATGAGGAGAAAAGGCAGAGGTCCCTGGGCACCTGAAAATGAGAATTGCTGCATTGAACTAGGCTGACTTTGGCATGGCATTTTGAAGAAGGCAGTCATATGGAATGTAACGAATAAATAGAGCATATCAGAGCCTGAAAACGCCTCCTGAAAACCTGAGAGTAGGCTCATGTGGGTGAAACGAGGTGAAGCACGGTGCTTGGTACACTATAACCCTCAGTAACATTGGCTGGTTTTGAATGAAATGAAACCTAACCTGAATCCAGTCCCTACTCGGTAACAGCGGGGAAGATAATGGGTGCCTAGGCAACGTCTAGCAAGTTCTGGGATAGAGGCGGCTCCCAACTGTTGCGTCACCAGGGGCCACAGAACTGAGTCGGGAAGGGAGAAGGGAGGAATTTATGCAGAGGACCGGACACTGGCAGGAAGTAGAAAGCGAAGAAAACTAAACGACCATTGGTGAATTTCAACACCACGTCGTGAATTTCAGGTAATTTTCCACTTGTTTATTCAGATGGAAAACTCGGATTCCAACGATGAAGGAGATGGAGTTTCAGCCCAAGGCATAAGTCAAACGGACCGATTGATTCGGGAAGAAGATTTCTCCAGGTTCGTAAATAATCTGAGTGAAGAAGATTACGAACTTATGAGAGACAACAATCTTCTAGGCATTCCAGGTGAAAGTACGGAAGAAGAGTTGCTGACAAGACTTCAGCTAATTAAAGAAAACGCACCACAAGACTCAGATGAAAATACAGGTATATTTTGCTTTTGGAGGGAATAGGATGGGATGAATAAGGAACTTCATAATAGTAAATAGTAACTTCGTAATAGTAAATAGTAAATTATACTGAAGTGACAAATTAATTTGGTAAGTAACTTCTCATAAAAAGAACTGGCATTTACTTGATTTTTGGTGAGCATGTCAAGGTATGTTTGTTTTCCTGATTCACATTTGGGTTGTTTTAATTGGGAAACAGTGCAAAGTAGCCTATTTGTATTTTTCTTGGTTTTCTACCTCAACTGAAAGTCCCTCCTACTTCCTGAATTATTTTTTCTACATAGACATGTAAAAAAAGCAAACAGAAATATTCTCAACTGGGGACAATTGTGCTCTCTCCAGCACCTGGGGACATTTGACAATGGCTCGAGATACTTTTGGTTGTCACAGGGGAGGCATGGGTGTTACTAGCATCTAGTGGGCAGAGGCCAGGAATGCTGCCAAATATCCCACAATGCACAGGATAGCTCCCCAAAACAAAGAATTGTCCAGCACCTAAAGGTCAATAGTGCTAAGGCTGAGAAACCCTGCTCGAGCCTCAGGTCTGGTGCCTTCCCTCCCAGTGTGAAGTAGAGGATTTTGCTGTCTAATGAAGAGGACACGATAATACTTTGGTTCTTGAATATGGTCTTATATGTACCATGCTAGGTTCAGTCTATTCATTTGATCGGACCTTCAATTTAATGTCAATTAAAAATCTTGGTAACATTAAGAAGTATTCAAAATGCAAACACTTTTAAACCTCTGAAACTTGTTTATGTTTGGGCAATAACCTTATATTTTAAAACAGCTTGTCTATTATCAAAAGCACATAAGTGAAGAGCCTAGAAGTAGTCATGTTGGAGACTAATGAAAATTAGACAATAATGTAAACTGAACTAAAATACTAGCATTGTACCTTAACTGGTGTTTACCTTGTTTAATTGCATTAGTGTCTTGACAGTGGACTGAAAAAAAAGTCTCTTGACATTCCTCCTACGGTGGTACACAGGGCTGTGTATATGATGAAATACTGAAAAATAGACTTCCTCCGGATTCCCTTTTTAAAAAATTCTCTAAGTTTATCTAGGATTAGCTCACTCGTTTCGGATGGAATCGAAACTTTTCTACCTTTACTTATAAATCTACACAGTGCAGTTTATAAAATATTAACTCTATAAATGTGAAATCAGTTTAAAACATCTGAGTATTTAAGTTCTCATTTTTTGTTTGTTTTTGAAACAAAGTTTCAGAGTGCTATTTTATGATGGTTCTAATTTTGGTAGTTCTTTTATGCACCCTCCCCATTTTTTTTGTTAACAGACAGAGGAGACTCTTCAGATGACGTGTCTAGTGGTGACTCTATAATAGACTGGCTTAACTATTCTGGACAAACTGAAAATATGACAAGTGGACAAAGAGAAAACCAATCTTGGAGAGAAGAGAGCCAAATTAATCCTAAAAGTGATCAGTTCATATTCAGTTTAGAAATAAATGTTAACCTTGATAATGGGAGTCCAAATCCAGAGAATGAAGATGTAGCATCTGCAAGACTTCCCAGAAGAGAAAATATGGAAGACAGCCAAAGGCAAGTGGAAAGTCCACAATCTGAATCAATATTTACAAGACCATCTATGTCTGAACAAGATACAACTGAAACATTAATGGAATTCACACCTACCACAAGTCAGAGAAGAGCAAGAAGTAGGAGCCCAGAGTATCGGAGAACCAGAGCAAGAATTGAAAGTTGGTCGCCTCCACGTTCACTCAGGGAAATTGTACAAAGACTTAATCATAGTATACCATCTCAGAATTTTGAGCAGCCTCTGCTAAGTGAGACTGCGAGATTTTCTAGAACTGAGCACCAGGAAATATTGAGACAGCAAATGACTGGATTTGAGTTGCAAAATAGAGGTCTTATTGAAACTTCTAGAACAAGGAATGCCGTTCATGGAGAAAATTCTCCAGATACAACCAGCAGTGGTGAATCTTGGGGAAGGAGGGAAATATATCCAACCATACCCTTCAATCTTGAAGTAGGACAAGTTCATTCCGGAGCATATTCTCAGAGAGACAGCAGAGCTAGTAGAACTCAGTTAACGTCTGAGACACCAAACAACACTGTCACTTCTGAAAGTGAACGAGGACTGAGGCATATGTATTCACATTCTGAGCGGGCAGGTGTGAGAGCTTATGTCAATACCATTAGAAATCCCGTTTGCAGAATTTTAAATACTAGCTTAACTGATACAACATCTGTTCCAATTCAGAGCACGTTAAGGCAGACAATGACAGAATTTAGTAACTCAAGTAACCTTATGGACAGTGACAGTAATTTAGAGCATAGTGTCTCACCTCCAAGTCAAAACATGGAATGGCTAGAGTCACCTAATGGTAGTAGTAGTGGTAGATTTGGTTCTGATTCAAATCCTAGCTATGATACCCATTCAAGTTCCACACTGATTTGTCATTCAAGCCCCAGCTGTATGTCTAGATCCAGTTCTAGTCCTATTTCCAGGTCCAGCTCAGGTGATGAAAATTCAGAAATTAGCTCACGGGTCCCGGAAGATCCCACATGCCGCGGAGCGGCTGGGCCCGTGTGCCATATGTAACAATTGAACTGAATCACTAGTTCCTGAAGGAATTATTGGGCTTTCCCCAATTTCTGTTCCATAATAAAAGGAAATATTAAAAAGACAAACAATATTGTTCAATCTGACAATAAAAATTAATTTCACACCATAGCAGTTCACTGAATTTCAATAAAAACTTAGCATGTGCACTGGGTTGGGATGTTCCTGATTCCATGGGAGCAATGTCTTAATATGATATAATGAATCTAGATAGATCCTACTAGTATTATCTAGTCATGTAAATCCCAGACACCTCTTAGCCCTGTTCAATCCTGGCTGTGCATGCAAAGAAACAGAAACCCAACCAAATATCAATAATTAAGAAGCAATTTAAGACTACATTAGAGTCATTCACATAAAGAAGTCATGTTACATTCATAGAATGCCATAAAAAGCTTGAAACCCTTCTCTTCCTATCTCTCTCCACAGCAGTTTATCCCCCTTCCCTAACACTACCTTAACGTTTCTCCTATTCCCCACTACCGATGTATCAGTCAGTTCTAGCTAAAAACTGATGGCACACTTTAAAAGAGTGATGGAATAGCATTTAATGAAGAGACTGAAGTGTGTAAAGAATGAAGGGAAACCAAGAGATGATGAAGTACCCTGAGGCTAGCAGCTGTGAGAAGCCAGTATTATAACCACTAGGTCTGAAGGGGCATAGAGAGACAGCAGTTCCTGCAACCCAGCACGTCTTATTCGAGTTGTAGTAGAAGCCCCCCCCAGCAAGAGATGTAACCTTAGAAAATGGCATCCACTGTCAACCTGAAGTTTGGAAGGGGGCCGATCATGGAAATAAATACCCTTGCCTTCTTTCCTCCTGACTTCTAATCTCGTCAGTAGTTCATATTAACCAAACCCAACCTGAAGACACAGAGAGACTGGTCCATGAAGCTGATAAAGTCAGCCTCCTGGAATCACGGAGCAGGGTTAAGAAGGATGGCGAGTAGATCTGGTAAGCAAATCAGAGACCATCTACCACAACCAGGATTCCCAACTCTCTTCAAACCCAGTGTCCGTGTATGCTTTCTTGCCTCTTCCGCTTCCGCTTGTTCTCTAGTCCACTCTATGACTCAGCTCTTTAACAACCCTCTCTATTTTCCTTTCATTTACTCAGATCTTGTATTTTTAAAAGTGATAAGATGACAAAGCCTTAGAACTTAATTACCTTTCTCTTAAACATGTCACACTTTGATTTGCTGTGATTGTAAACAACTAAGGAAAAAGGGCAGTTAGAGGTATGTCTTTAATTTTTGCTTCTTAAATATATTCAAGCTTCAATTTCTTTCTATATATGTTTAGTTCATATAATTAATTTTTAAAACAGATTCTGATTTCTTATAAAGGGTTTTATGGTTTATATATGACTCTTAATCCTTGTGTGAATGACCCAAAGTACCCAATTGCTGCTTGGAGCCTCACAAGCTGCAATATGAAAGCCTTAAAGGTAAAACTTGGCTTCAAGAAACATGTCTACATAGTTCAATTCTAATTGTCCTCAGTAAAACCATCACCCAAAACCCCGAGTATTTGAAATCAAAATTTAGGTCATGCTTCCTTCCAACCTAAACATAGTGAAGGATTTTTCTCCTAATTCAGCCTGAAAACTATTTTTGGGGGGCTGTATTGGCCAGTCCAGAACATTTTGCTTAAAATTTTCAATCCTGGTATAGGTGAGAGTACATTGTATTATAACCTAAAGCAATAATCAGAAATTTTGTGCAATGTGCAACCTATACAAATGTAGGCAGTGTTAAGTATACACCTTCTCTAAAAGGTTAAAGTCAGAAACATGACTGACCTTTCTTTTCTATGTGAATTGCTGGCAGCCACAGTATTTGCACATAACTACAAAACATAAATGGGGAGTGGTGGTGAAGTTTTTGAAAACATCTTTGAGGTAGCATATTTTTCACCTTGATACCAAAACCAGACAAGGATGTCACAAAGAAAGAAAACTACAGGCCAATATCACTGATGTACATAGATGCAAAAATCCTCAACAAAATACTAGCAAACAGAATCCAACAGCACATTAAAAGGATCATACACCATGATCAAGTGGGGTTTATTCCAGGAATGCAAGGATTCTTCAATATACGCAAATCAATCAACGTGATACACCATATTAACAAATTGAAGGAGAAAAACCATATGATCATCTCAATAGATGCAGAGAAAGCTTTCGACAAAATTCAACACCCATTTATGATAAAAACCCTGCAGAAACTAGGCATAGAGGGAACTTTCCTCAACATAATAAAGGCCATATATGACAAACCCACAGCCAGCATCGTCCTCAATGGTGAAAAACTGAAACCATTTCCACTAAGATCAGGAACAAGACAAGGTTGCCCACTCTCACCACTCTTATTCAACATAGTTTTGGAAGTTTTAGCCACAGCAATCAGAGAAGAAAAGGAAATAAAAGGAATCCAAATTGGAAAAGAAGAAGTAAAGCTGTCACTGTTTGCAGATGACATGATACTATACATAGAGAATCCTAAAGATGCTACCAGAAAACTACTAGAGCTAATCAATGAATTTGGTAGAGTTGCAGGATACAAAATTAATGCACAGAAATCTCTGGCATTCCTATATACTAATGATGAAAAATCTGAAAGTGAAATCAAGAAAACACTCCCATTTACCACTGCAACAAAAAGAATAAAATATCTAGGAATAAACCTACCTAAGGAGACAAAAGACCTGTATGCAGAAAATTATAAGACACTGATGAAAGAAATTAAAGATGATACAAATAGATGGAGAGATGTACCATGTTCTTGGATTGGAAGAATCAACATTGTGAAAATGACTCTACTACCCAAAGCAATCTACAGATTCAATGCAATCCCTATCAAACTACCACTGGCATTTTTCACAGAACTAGAACAAAAAATTTCACAATTTGTATGGAAACACAAAAGACCCCGAATAGCCAAAGCAATCTTGGGAACGAAAAATGGAGCTGGAGGAATCAGGCTCCCTGACTTCAGACTATACTACAAAGCTACAGTAATCAAGACAGTATGGTACTGGCACAAAAACAGAAAGATAGATCAGTGGAACAGGATAGAAAGCCCAGAGATAAACCCACGGACATATGGTCATCTTATCTTTGATAAAGGAGGCAGGAATGTACAGTGGAGAAAGGACAGTCTCTTCAATAAGTGGTGCTGGGAAAACTGGACAGGGACATGTAAAAGTATGAGATTAGATCACTCCCTAACACCATACACAAAACTAAGCTCAAAATGGATTAAAGACCTAAATGTAAGGCCAGACACTATCAAACTCTTAGAGGAAAACATAGGCAGAACACTCTATGACATAAATCACAGCAAGATCCTTTTTGACCCACCTCCTAGAGAAATGGAAATAAAGACAAAAATAAACACATGGGACCTAATAAAACTTAAAAGCTTTTGCACAGCAAAGGAAACCATAAACAAGACCAAAAGACAACCCTCAGAATGGGAGACAATATTTGTAAATGAAGCAACTGACAAAGGATTAATCTCCAAAATTTATAAGCAGCTCATGCAGCTCAATAACAACAAAAAAAAACAACCCAATCCAAAAGTGGGCAGAAGACCTAAATAGACATTTCTCCACAGAAGATATACAGACTGCCAACAAACACATGAAAGGATGCTCAACATCTTTGCTCATTAGAGAAATGCAAATCAAAACTACAATGAGATATCATCTCACACCAGTCAGAATGGCCATCATCAAAAAATCTAGAAACAATAAATGCTGGAGAGGGTGTGGAAAAAAAGGAACACTCTTGCACTGCTGGTGGGAATGTGAATTGGTACAGCCACTATGGAGAACGGTATGGAGGTTCCTTAAAAAACTACAAATAGAGCTACCATATGACCCAGCAATCCCACTACTGGGCATATACCCTGAGAAAACCATAATTCAAAAAGAGACATGTACCAAAATGTTCATAGCAGCCCTATTTACAATAGCCCGGAGATGGAAACAACCTAAGTGTCCACCATCAGATGAATGGGTAAAGAAGATGTGGCACATATATACAATGGAATATTACTCAGCCATAAAAAGAAACGAAATTGAGCTATTTGTAATGAGGTGGATGGACCTAGAGTCTGTCATACAGAGTGAAGTAAGTCAGAAAGAGAAAGACAAATACTGTATGCTGACACATATATATGGAATTTAAGAAAAAAAATGTCATGAAGAACATAGGGGTAAGACAGGAATAAAGACACAGACCTACTAGAGAATGGACTTGAGGATATGGGGAGGGGGAAGGGTAAGCTGTGACAAAGTGAAAGAGCGGCATGGACATATATACACTACCAAACGTAAGGTAGATAGCTAGTGGGAAGCAGCCACATAGCACAGGGAGATCAGCTCGGTGCTTTGTGACCGCCTGGAGGGGTGGGATAGGGAGGGTGGGAGGGAGACGCAAAAGGGAGGGGATATGGGAACATATGTATATGTATAACTGATTAAATAAAAAAAAAAAAAAAGAAGAGAACTTATTGCAACCACCTGCCAGCCCTATCCAGGAATTTCCAGCTTTAACCAATTCCAGGTTCAGCCAAGTGGTAACATCGTTTTCCCTTCTTTTTCCTCACCCTACGTTGACTCCAACAAGAGAGAAATCACAGGTAGCACAGGGGCGCCGAGAGAAAGGAGAGAACAGAAGGACCACAAACTCCTCCCAACCACAGGCTTGAGAAGCAGGCCGGGCCTGGAGACGGGGTGATGGTTTAACCCCAACTTCAGGATGATTTTTGATTATTATGTGAGACTGAATATATTGTTTCTAAAATGAGACTTTTATAACTCCAAGTAAATACCACTCTGTGACACAAGACTATCGATGGACAAGATTAAGATTTTCCCCACTGAACTGAGCTTAAAGTGACGGAGGGAGATGAAAATAATGTTTGGATCACATTCCATGGGTCATGCTTGTGCTTATGGTTACATAAGTGGGGAGCAGCTTCGGCTTCCCAATGCTTCCCGAAAAGAAGCCCTGTGCTGATTCAGTCAGCTGCAGTCCCGGCTCCCAGGATAAAAATGCCCACTGGATAAGGATCTGAAATATCAGGTTCTGAAACGTTTGACTGGTTAAGTGCCAGGTGACTCAGAGCTGTGTAATGTAACTAAATGAGTCACGTCATCTCTCTATATGCTCTGGCAGAATCTGCTATCTTGAAAATTGTGGCAACCTTCCTCCATGGCCCAACATGGCTGGAGATATGTGTGTTCATTCAGTCATTGCATTATTGAGCACCTATCCAGTACTGAAGATTAAAAAACAATGAAACACAGACCTGACTTGCAAAGATACGATTTGTTCTGTGCTCTCCTTTTAGTGCAGAGGAGGGAGTGATTCTAACAGAGGTGATGATTAAAGTGAGGCTTGATCAAGGACTAATTAAATTGGTGGATCAAAACTTTGACGGAACATTGGAATCACCTTGGATGTTTTTTAAAAAATACCATGTTCCACCAAGAGATTCTGATTTATTGGTCTGAGCTGCTGCCCAGGGCAGCAGGATTTTTTTTTTAATTCCTGAGATAATTCTAATGTGCAGTCAAGGTTGTGAACTACTTTAGATCATCATAACAAAACTAAGTACCAAGGCACCAAAGTGATAACAAATGTATTAAAATTTTATATTTTATATTCGTATGAATAGTTTTAGTAAGAATTTCATTTTATGAAATGAAAGCCAATGATAAACATTTTAATGTATGCATGAGCCTTTTGCAATCTTTTGTGTTCCTAAGATATCCAACTGATTAATAAAAGAAACACTGGCATAAAAAAAAAAAAAGAATTTTCTCTGTATTTTTTTTGTAGTTTTTAAAGTATTTGTTTATTTTGGCCTAATTCCAAAAAAAAAAACCCCTTATCTGAATAACAAATTCTTTTTGAAAGTAGTTATAGCCTGTGGATAAGTTTTTGATAGCAATATAAAATCTATCTTTTTTTGGCTAACCATGAAAATAAGTTGTGCTCTCAATATTCCATGAAGAATTAAGTATAAAGATTCTTTTGTAAATGCAAACAAGCCTGAGCATCGAACAACATGAACATCAAAACACTGCATGTACTGGAAAGTTCACTAAGAAATGTGACGTTTCTGTTAAGTAATATTACTTGTTATCAATATACAATACTTTGAGATCTTCAGTATCTTCTTTACTACAATTAACCAAACATTTCATGTCTTTTCATTATTTGAGAGGTGAATGTATACTCCCTTCAATGAGAAGTTTCCTGGCATGAGAATTTCGAATGGAAATCAGAACTGCATTTCTTTTCTGTGACTTCATTTAAGATTTGAAAATTCTTTACCATCCTAACTCAGGCTTTTTCACTATGAAATAAGAGGCTCTCCTTTGTGTGATATTCAAAACTCTCCATTTTTAATCATCAAGCCAGTATCTTTAACATCACTGCAAAAATGTGGGGATTTGGAAAAGCATTTTGGGGAAATTCCTTTTTCTCTCATCCACCATTCGTAGAGGACAGACACTAATTATAAGCCAACTCTGGGCTCTGGGTTCTCCATTCTGACATCACTAGTCACAACACAGTTATCTACCACCCCTGGCCTTGTCATCTTCTATTCTGGCAGTTTTTTTTTTTTCTTTAGTAGCACTTGTGACTATCTAAAACATTTTTTATTTATCTTGTGCTTGTTTTCCTCCCCATTCCTATCCCAAAATAGAAGCTCCAAAAGATCTTTCTTTTTTTTAAATTACTACTACATTTCTAAAAACTAGAACAGTTACTGGCGCGCGCGCGCACACACACACACACACACACACACACACACACACATTGCTTCAGAATTTTTGGCCACTGTGAACATCTCAGACTTATTTTTCACCCTTTATTCTCCAAAGAAAACCTATTTTAATACTGTTACCTACCATCCTGGATTTGATCTATTTCAATCTAGATCTCTCTCACTTACTTAACATATTTGTATAGGGTTTCTTGCCTAGTAAGTTATAATATCTGCCAACCCTTTTCTAAATCACTATTTCAGGCATTCAACACTGACCAAGAATGTGCCATGCCCAATGCTGGGTGCTAGGGTTATAGTTAAGAAGTATAGCACTTATCATTAAGCAATGTATTACATTTTAAAGAAGGCAGCTGAATAAACATACAGTAACACTCTATGTGAGGGATGCCCTGACACAGATTCAGATACAGGATATAATGGAATGATCTAGGAGGAGAAATCTACACCAATAATTCAAAACTCCTTAAAGTTGGGTTATATCTGAGTTGTATCTTACAGGACTAGTAGCAATTAGCCAATGAAATGAAGTCATTAATTTTATTCTAAGCAAAATAAACACTGCATGCAACAGTAAAGATGCATTGAAAATTTAGGGCTCAGTAAACAGTAAGTATGAATCATCATGCTCTGGGGTAGAAGAGGAAGAGATGTAAGTACATTAGCAAAAAATGAAGAGATGAGGCCAAAGAGGTAACAAGTGGTGTTGTGTATCAGGCTGAAGAGTTGAACTAGATCTCTAAGCAATGCACAGTCAACACGATTTTTCTAATAGGAATAAAATTTTTCAATTTTTAGAATGGTCATACTAGCAGGGATATGAACAGATCGTCAAAATTTAGATGGTCCCACTTACGGAGTTATGGCATTAACTGGAAGAAAAAACTATAAAGTCCTGAAATAATAGTGAGACAGTTGAGATATGGATGCATATAGATTCAAGTAGTATTAAAGAAGCACAATAAAATTTGGTGGCTGCTTGGATAATTTAAAGATGACCTTAAGTTTCTGGTTTAGGTGACTGAGTAGATGGTGAGAAGTTCCACTGATATAAGAAATGCAATAAAACTTGTTTGTCATAGTAGAGGAATAGATGACAGTGCAGCTGGAATCTCTGAGATTTGAGACGTCAGAGTGATATTTTAGTGGCAATGTTCATCTAGCTATCACAGAATATCAAGTATACTTCTAAAATCAGGATAAAGATGCCAGACTGAAGTCAAAGAAGTATGAGTATTGCCTGTGAAAGTATGTTCCATGGTAGTAGTGGAGGGAGATGGATGGAATCCTTTGGAACAGGAGCAATTATAAAGTAGACAGACATAAAGAAGCTAGCAAAGATAATCAAGACAGAAAAATGAGAGGTGTAAAGATAATCATAAACACAGAGCTCACGGTCTTCATTCGTAAATATGAAGAGAAAACAAAATATCTCTAGATGTTAAGAAGAATGTAAACTACTAGGAAAACAAGGGTTTTGTAATTTTCACTACAATAGTCATAGCACCCAAAATACTGCCTTGCCCAAAGTAGATGTTCCATAAATATTTGTTCAGATATTTGAGATAGACATGACATAAGAGAGAATAAGATAAATATTAAAAATAGAAAAATAAATCCTGGGAGAAATAGGAGTAATTCATGGACTAGGACAGAACCTGAAATGCTTAGTTTTACTATGAACAGATGGAGACCTGCCACTATTGTAAAAACCTACAAATGTTGAAAGAATAAGTCTTTGGCAGGAACTGTAACAAACATACTGGCCATTATAGATCACCTGGAAACAGTCTTTACATATCTTTTTTAAAGGGCTCCTTTTTAAAAGAAAGAATTGGTAAGAGGATGGTTAAATGCCTTTCTGTCAGGCTTTTTGTTTCGGAGAAAAAGGTGTAGGTGAAGTAACTCTGCCCCACATAGACTTTCAGTCTACTTCTCCCTCTTGCCATCCTGAGTTACTCAGGAGTTCTGCTGGGCACATATATATACCTCCGAAGCTGAAGCCCCCTCCTTGCATATTATAGTAGTGGGCTTCCCTTTCTTTCAGATTTCACTATTATTATGATAGATTCTTGAGAGGCAAAGGTAATGGCTACGTACGCTTACATTCACAAACATCTTGAACCAGAGCCTATTTTCTTTTGTATTTTGAAATCCAATATAAAGGAATTAAAAAATTCAGCAACAGGGAAAGAGTTTCAGAGTATTTGAACTTGAAAGAGTATATACCCCTAACTTCATTTTTGCAAGAAAATTAGCTTCTTGAAATCTTATGCAATTGCTGCCATGGTCATTGTATTAATTATAAATTGTAATTTTAGAGAACCCTTACAAATTAGTTTAAAGGCTAAAAAGGAATTTATTGACTCACAATACAACAAAGTTTGAAAGTGCTCATACTTTCAGACACAGGTTAAGTGTGGGGGCCCAAAGGATATAAATAGAAAATGTTTCTCTGACTTGGATATTCTTCCCTCTGCAGTTTGTTTTGTTTTGTGTTATTTTGGGGAAAGCTTTCTCCAAGGGGTGGCAAGAAAAATGACCAAAAGCAACTCTATTTTTATATATTACCAATTTACTGAACCCAGGCAAAGAGAAAGCCTTTATACAAAAGACTGACTCAGCTTGGGATTTCTGTTAAAACCTTAAGTTCAGGGAATTCTAACTGGCCAGGTCTTGGTCACATGCCCAGCACGAGAATATGGAGGTGGGATCTCCAAGCCAAACCAGATGGAAATGTGGACAAATTCACCAAAAGTAGCAATGAAGGTCTTCTAAGGGTTCTCTTTGTTCTTCATACTCTTCTTGAATCAATTCTGGTGATATGTATTTTACTAGGAAATAATCAATTTCATCCAGTTTTTACATTTTTACAGCATATTTATGTTCAGTGCATCATCCTAAATTTAATATATTTCCCTTTGTATTTTTTTCTTTCTGTCCCTATACTTTATACCTTGGCTTTCTCCCTTTTTCCTTGATCAGAATATCAGATGACATTAGATAAACTCTATATTAAGGTTTGATTGGAGAAGTAGAACCACTAGAAGGACTTTATTATAGAGATTAAACCTTACATGATAGTGGGACTTGGTTAAGCAGTCTATGTAAATCCACTGCCCTGCCTCTTGGTGCCAGTCCCAAAGTCAGTAGGGCTGGCAGTCAGGAAGGAGAGATGATTTGAAGTTAGGAGATCAAGGATAAGCTGGAACCTTCAAAGATAAGCTATAATCCAACTAGAAAAATGAACTGAACACCATATTAAAAGGATTATACATCATGGCCAAGTGGGATCTATGTGTAAAATGGTTCAACATACAAAAATCAATCAATGTGATACACCACATTAACAGAATGAAGGACAGAAAAACCACATGATCATCTCAATTGATGCAGAAAAAGGCAGAAAAAGTATGTTCATTGGAGTTCAAAACTCCATAGAAAGTTTAAATAACATATTTGATAAAACTGAATTTGAATTTTATAAGTTGAAAATAAGCCAGAAAAAATTATGAGATTAAGTGAAAACGTGAATGATAAAGGAATAAAGGATAAAACGGAAGACCCACATTCATCTAATAATATTTTTAGAAGGTGAGATTAGAGTGAATTTAACAAGTATTTGAAGAAATAGTACTTCTCAGAGATTAAGTTAGAAATAAATCCTCAGATAAAAGAAGTGCATGGAGTCACCAGTAAAAGAAATGAAAACAAATATATGACTATATCCTGTATCGTATACCTCACCTCAGCCTGATCCTTCCTTTGTTCCACATTAAAAGAATGTGCAACACTGGCAGACTACTTATATATACAATCTGACAGTGTCTCACTGTGTTCATGATTCCAACAAATCTATCCCCCACCTCTCTCCTTACTCCAGCAGGTGAGAATATTCCTAAAGCAACCCTTTCAGTTCCCCCACAGGCTAAACCCATGGATGAATTCTTTCTCCTTTCTTCACATTCCCTCCCCATAATTTTGAGATCCAGTTTACAGAACTTCCAGAGGTCAAATCCCAGCTTGATCATGCATTCTCATATTGAATCGCCAGCCTTCCCTGCTTCACTGCTTTTGCCCTGCAATCCTGTTCACTTGCATGGTACTCTCTAATTAAATAATAGCACATAAACTCTTGGCCTGAGGCTCTGCTTTCTGGGGAACCAAGGCTAAAAAACAGCTGGTAAACCACATCACATAATGGCAAAGAGGAAAGTCTAAAAAACAATTTGGAAGAAAGAAAGAATATCAAATAAGAAGAGCCATTAGACTGGTAGCAATCTTCTCATCAGTAACAATAGATGCCAGAAGATAGCTGAAAGCACTATCCTTAAAGTACTAATGGAAAAATCACTCTTAACCTAGAATAGAACATTTAACTAACCATATTAAAAAATGAAAGAGAGGACATTTTCAGACAAAGGCAGAAATTTCTACCTATAGACCCTCAATAGTAAAACTTCCAAGGAATAGGTTTCTTACTGAAGGGAATTAAACTCACCGTGAAGAAGTGGGATTAAAGAACAATACTGAGCAAAGAAAGTGATATACATGTAGATAAATCCAAGAAGGATTAACTGTTAAACACTGTGTAATTGTGTGACTAATTTGGGGGACAAGTCAAAAATAAAGTGCAATTCAATGGAATATTACTCAGCCATAAAAAGAAACGACATTGAGTTATTTGTAGTGAGGTGGATGGACCTAGAGTCTGTCATACAGAGTGAAGTAAGTCAGAAAGAGAAAAACAAATACCATATGCTAACACATATATATGGAATCTAAGGAAAAAAAAAGTCATGAAGAACCTAAGGGTAGGACGGGAATAAAGACACCTACTAGAGAATGGGCTTGAGGACACGGGGAGGGAGAAGGGTAAGCTGTGACAAAATGAGAGATTGGCATGGACATATATACACTACCAAACCTAAAATAGCTAGCTAGTGGGAAGTAGCTGCATAGCACAGGGAGATCAGCTCGGTGCTTTGTGACCACCTAGAGGGGTGGGATAGGGAGGGTGGGAGTGAGGGAGATGCAAGAGGGAAGAGGTATGGGAACATATGTATATGTATAACTGATTCACTTTGTTATAAAGCAGAAACTAATACACCATTGTAAAGCAATTATACTCCAATAAAGATGTTTAAAAAAAAAGAAAACTTTTTCTCTTAAGCTAGCAGCAATTGGGTAAGATACACCTTTGTAAACAAAGATGAAACATTTACTTTTTCTCCCTACCTGACCCTCCAGATTTGGGAAACTCTTGAGTATTCATCTCACGGCAATACAGTTAGTTATCTGCATAAGTGCAATAGATATCTGCTTTTCTTGTAACAGGACACAATAGGAAACTGATTATATTAACCAAGGCTTTGACTGGAATGTAATATTTGAGAATAATGTACATAGAATCAAATATGACCAGACAACTTTAAAAAATTAAGGGTGACTTTATGGAGCGAATAAAAAACCTTGAAAAGACAGCCTGGAACCTTGCTTACAGGGTTCCCAACAGCCTAATCAGGTGAGTAATGAACTTCTTGACCGGTGCAGTAATCTCAGGAGAATTGGGGAACCTCGAGAAGAGAAGAATTCACCTATATCTATAGGTATTGCAAGTGAAGTCAGATAGGAAGTCTTTGGTTTGGCTTCCTACCCTCGAGAGGCTTTTACAAGTTCAATCTGGGGAATTCCCTGGCGGTCCAGTAGTTAAGACTCCGTGCTTTCACTGCTGAGGGTGCAGGTTCGATCCCCAGTTGGCGTACTAAGATCCCACAAGCTGCGGGGCATAGCCAAAAAAAAAAAAAAGTTCAAAAGTTCAATCTGAGATTCCCTATGAAAAATTCCAGCAAAGCATGTTTAAAAGAGCTTATGTGGTCAATCACTATTCTTGCTGCACTTCTGTACAAAGTCAGGACAAGTTTTATTGAAATTAGACTTACTTTGCAAACAAATTAGTCTTATTTTGGTTTCTTTGTAAAAATGAGGGTGTAGAAATTTTTTAGAGAGAAAAAGTATGTTTCAGCAACACACCTTTGTGGATATTAGATTCTAGAGCTGTTTCTTGTCTTTGAGGTTTTATTATTTGCCTGTAAAGTGGACTGGATCTTTAATTCCTTCAGTTCCCTCAAATACCTGGCTACAACTCTCCAAACTAATATTTCTGATTTTCTCCCATCCTTAGATGGGAGAACAAGAGCTTTTTCCTGCACCCCTGCAAACAGAATGTGAATGACTTGATATAAACTTCAGAGAAATCACCACAATAGCTTGTTTAGACAATCGCCTTTGTGCCTGTTACTGCATGGGCCACTCAGACTGGTACACCCAGTACCCTCATCAGAGACATCCAAACTGCAAACCAGGAAAATCCATCAGATTCCCACTGTCTGTCTGCCCTCTCTCCATCTGAAGATGTTTCAAGCCTGATATCTAGATCTAGAGGTCTTCTTGACTGGCAGCTCTCAGGACTCAGACACTGGGTTCATAATTTGCTCCAACCATTAACCTTTGTTTTTCTTTTTCTTCCATAGAAACTCTCTATTCCATGGAAATCCTCTGATTAAATATCTGTTTCCTTGTTTATGCAATACAAGTCTAACTTTGGGAGCCCACCTGCATCATCCACCTCCTGAAATGAAACACAACTGTTAACTCAACTGACCTATGCTCAAGACTGAGACTGGGTCAACGAGATAGGCAGCAATCTATCAACTTAGCGTCTGGGTTGTGAAACTTATTTGAAGTTTCAAAGGTGGAACTTAAGGGGAGCAACATTTGCCACCCGAAAATATGCTACTTTGGCAGGAGGATTATTTTGAGCTATAAACAATCAAAACCCAACAGATTCAGGAAAAGCTCTTTACCTCTACCTCAAGTTCCTAAATTTACATTGGAAAGGGAGCCTATACAGGAAGAGAGCTATTACCAGAGATAACTTTTTACCTAAGAAACTTACCTGCATAATAGGATAACCATTGTTTTCTAAACATCTCCTCTGCATTCCTGTGAATGCCTTCCTTCCTTTTGTATCCCCAGACCCCTACCCCTTTCCTTAGCTCAGGATGTTATATAAGCTTCAATTACCTGGCTGCCTTTTGGGTCTCATATTTTATGGGACTCTCTTACATACGAAATTAAATTTGTCTTTCTCCTGTTAATCTGTATTATGTCTATTTGTTTATTAGACCAGCCAAAGAACTTAGAAGGATAGGAGGAAAGTTTTTCTACCCTTATAGCATCTTAGCCAAGAATCTAGAAGAGTAAAGGGAAAATTATTTTTCCTCCCATACAACACTACAACTTTTCTTATTTTCCCCAAAATGTACTCTTTACTGCTCGTGAATTTCCCCATGATTCAATCTAATTCAACCATCAACCATCGTATTTTGCTATGATCATGGAAATCTTCCATGATCTGGAAGAGCTGATCTACTGTCCTGTACTTCTAGTTACATTGAATACTTTGCAGAGTCAAGGCCAGCTGTTCTTCAGTATGTTATACTTTCAGGATTCATCAGAGTGTGTTCCCATGTTTAAATTCAGACAAAATATTTCTGGCAAGGACACCACGTAGGTAATATTGTGTAACTTTCTCTGCATTTCATTAATGCCAGGTCATATCATAGTGATTTATGAGAGGGCCACTGATTTCTCTGTTGTAAAGACATATTTTCCATTTGTAATTAATTCGTAATTTAAGGGATTGTAAAGACCCTGTTCTCCACATTTCTTTACCATATGGTTTCAGCCATTGACCCTTAACTGAAAATATTATGACATCAGGAGTTACAAAACAGTGAGTTTCTAATTCTGAAATTCTTTTTACATTTACTTGCTGAGATCATTTGGTATGATCTTAAATCCTATATTTAAGAGATCATTTCCTATCTTTTCTATCCCTCTCCTCTCTTTCCAAAATAATTATGAAATTTTCTTTACTCTTATTCATAGATATTTATTATTGTTTAATGTACTACCATCATTATTCTCTGTAATGCTCACACTGTACCAAATGTATTCATTGGGCCCAACTTCAAGGCAACTACTGAATTTTTTGGATATGGTCTCATCTGTGTTTGAGCGCTTCCTTGCTTTCTGGTTTACCCTGTACTTTCTCTGACCTTTCCTACAACAGGCCATATCTCCAAGGAATCCTGGTTCCTTTCAGCAAGGAATGATTTTTAAAAACCAAGATCTCAGTATTATTTATGCTCTTTGCTACTGGCAGGTCAAAATGTCAAAACCCTATCATCATGTATAACTCTCTCTTTTTCTTCCTAATTACTTTCTAGAGTTAGAATAGAATTGCTATAGTGAAGTACAGTTTCTTTAATGAATGACACAATGAAAAGAGGGTTATATATTCTTTTTTTTTTTTTTTTTTTTCTTTTTGCGGTATGCGGGCCTCTCACTGCTGTGGCCTCTCCCGTTGCGGAGCACAGGCTCCGGATGCGCAGGCCCAGCGGCCATGGCTCACGGGCCCAGCTGCTCCGCGGCATATGGGATCCTCCCAGACCGGGGCACGAACCCGTATCCCCTGCAGCGGCAGGCGGACTCTCAACCACTGCGCCACCAGGGAGGCCCGGGTTATATATTCTGATTATGCATTATTTTGTTTCTGTAGGACCTCTAATCTCCTCCATATACTTTTTTCTTTCTCTTCATCTTCAAAAGTCCAGGGGATGCTCATCCCTTCCAAGTTGCTCCCTTTCTCCCAGAAGCAGTGCCTTTCTATGACTGTTACCTCTGGTCCCACACTTTTAGGTCCCTTCCTTTGGATTCTTAGTACCCAGTGTTTTCTAATTCTTCTCGTCTCTTACTTGTTTTTGGTATTTTTCCACTCAGGGTAAGACCTCATTTTTCTAGGAGAAATTTATCTGCGTTCTGGCACCAGTTTTATCCTGCTGCATGCTCGTGATTTTCAGCAGTCTCATCTGAATCTCCCCTTCACCCTGGGCTTCAAAATGAGTTTTGTTGGTTTCAGATGTCTTCCTATTAGACATAAACCCAAGTTGTAGTATTCTCTGACTTCTATGCTTTTGGCATAAGTTTCTCATGGTTTTATTTTCTTTCCTTGTTGACCTCTATGGGTTCTAGAGCATGTGTGGAAAGATTAGGATTTAAGAAGCTGCTATCATCCTATAGAAACTCAGAGGTCAGAAACAATCATTGTACGCTTGGAATTATTTTTATGCTTTATTTAAATAAGCTTTGCCTTGCCTTCTGAGTTATTCATAAGGGGAAGCACTTTAAACACACATATAATACAATTTTATTATAAGATTAACAGTAACCTTAGGCTTAATTCCAGCAGGGCTTATGCCTCTGAACCAAGTTACCTGTCACTTTTGAGGTTTACTTGCACTGCTCTGAAAGTTTTAAAAACAGAAACACACAAAAAGTTAAAGAGCTTTTTCTTAACTTCTTTGGTCCAGCACTCCTGAATTAACTAAGAAAATAATCACTTGCTTATGTGCCTACTGACTAATGATGTGTTGGACATCAAAAATTAATTTTAATCTGTTTCTCATTTCTTTTCCTGTTTGGTCTGGTGTTTAGCTGGTTAGGCTGTCTGTAATCAGATGTTTGCATTCTTTTTAACTAAGAAACAGTGAATCAAGTTAGAATACAAAAAGGAAACAAATGACACTGGACCATTTAAAATTCCCAATAATACATTGTCAGTGTCCTCTTAAAATTTAATGAGTATGTTTTCCATTATGTCAGCCAGATCATTAATAATCAACTGCCTTTACCTCCAACTAGTATACAAGCTATAGTGACACTTCAGTGCTTGTTCAGAGAATCAAGGTTACCTTAATCCTGCTGTGGACCACAGACATATGGTTCCTTGGCTGGGAGGTGCTCTAAACAGATCATTGTAAAAGGAACAATGGGAACGTAAAGTTATAATATACTTTGTACCTACCTTTCCAAAGCTTACAGTCTTATGGGAAAGCAACATTTAAACAACAATACCAAAAATATGCAATTATAAATATCAACAGTTGTTTGACATAAAAAATGGGCTACTATGAGACACATAAATATAACACTGGTCATGATTTAGATGTGGGGTTAGCAATCTCTTTGAAGAAGGGAGAATTTCACCAGGTCCTACCAACAGGAATTAGGCAGAGGAAGGTACCAGGGGAAAACAGGTAAGCAGGAACGTAGATGACATGGCATGCATCCAAACTTAATCCTCCTTACTTTCTATCTCCTATTTGAGTGGCAAGAAGAGGCAGAAGAAGAAAAAAAGGACTGTCTAACAGAGTAGGTCATTGGTTTGCTTAATGTTCCAGCCATTTGAGTAAAAGAGAAAGAACTACTATGATAAACTAAAATTTAACACATCCAATTCCAAAAGTAAACAAGACATTCATTCTAACCAATTCCTAAATTATCCTTCTCCCTTCAGACGTGTTATGTGAGGGATTAGGAAAGGATCAGAAAGTGGACTTGAATCACTTCTCATGGAAGTAACATACCTGATTTCAAGTGTTTCAGCAAGAAACACTGCCTTTTCAGCCAGGCATAGCTCACCTCCCTGATCCCTCTGTAATGTATCTACAGTCATATCCACTTCTCTTACCTGTCCCACTAAAGGAAGTATTCTTCCTCATGTCTGTGACAATCCTTCCATCTGTGCTCTGGATTCCATATGCTTTCATTTCTTCAATCAGCATAATTCATCTGATTTATATATCATTATCTGCTTCCTATCTACTGGTTCTTTCCTCTTCAGAATTTAAGAAAATATTCATTTAAGCCACTCAAATCTTCAAAAGCAACTCTCCATCTATTCTGCATCTACCTCACCCTGCCAGAAATCTTACTATTCCTTTCATGTCCCTCATACTTTAGTTCTTTTGAAATGTCATCTAAATTCTCTACCTCTACGTTTTTTGGTTTTTGTTTTTAATAAATTTATTTATTTATTTATTTATTTATAGCTGTGTTGGGTCTTCGTTTCTGTGTGAGGGCTTTCTCTAGTTGTGGCAAGCGGGGGCCATTCTTCATTGCGGCGCGTGGGCCTCTCACTATCGCGGCCTCTCTTGTCGCGGAGCACAGGCTCCAGACGCGCAGGCTCAGTAGTTGTGCCTCACGGGCCCAGTTGCTCCGCGGCATGTGGGATCTTCCCAGACCAGGGCTCGAACCTGTGCCCCTGCACTGGCAGGCAGATTCTCAACCACTGCACCACCAGGGAAGCCCCTCTACCTCTACTTTTTAATCCCCATGCACTTCCCAACCCACTGGAATTTAGCTTCTCTAGTCACTCCACTAGAAGGAATTACTAAAATCACCAAAACTTCCAATTTGTCAAAGCCAATTGAAAATTTTTGGAAACCATCTACATTACTTCTGAAACCTACTATACTGATTGCCACCCTCCATTTCTCTGAAATTTCTTCCTCCTTTGATTTCTATGACTCCTCTCCAGATGTCCCTTGCTTATTTTTCCTGCTGCAATGTCTACTTTTGATGTTTTCCAGAGCTTCCTTCTCAAAGCTTTTTAAATGTCAATATAAAAGAAATATTGTTCTGTGAGCATTCCCAATAATTTCCTATAAAAGAGGTTCTGATTCTTCTTTATTAGTGTTTTTGCTGATATCCATTCTCTGAAAGGGTTTGAACATTCACAGCCTAGTTCTTTGAGTTGCATGGGACATAAAATTAGGGGAAGAGGAACAGTTAAACAATTAAAAGAAATATATTATTGCTTAAAGAAAAGATATTTTGTCAGAGTTTTTAAAAAGAACTGTAGAGAGGGTTGGGGTTCTACTGAAGAGTTTGGAATAGATAGCTGAGAAATTTTATGGGTGAAAGGAAGTATAAGAGAAGGAAAATGGCATTTTAATAAGGGTTTCTCTAAACTCCATATATCTTTGCTAATGTTTTATAAACAATTAAATAACTCCAATTATTTTGAAGTTCATTTAGTTTATGGTCTGTTTCTTATACTAAAATGCCACTCTCAGACTAGAATATATGTTTCATGTGTTCAAGTGAGTTATCTTCAGATTAAAATATAGTGATGATATGGGTGTTTTATTTTGTGAAAATTCATTGAGCTATGCACTTATGATTCATAATTTTTCTAACTATACTTCAAAAATTTACCAATTTTTCTCATGCTGACTCTCTTACAAATCTAAATGTAAGCTCCAGACACACATTTTCAACCACTTACCAGATACCTCCATTACAAAGCATGATAGGCAACTTAAGACAAGGTGTTCAACTGAAAAACCTCTTCCTACTTTTTTTTCCTATTTCTGTAAGCAGAACCACAGTAGAGCCAGTTTTTCAAAACAGATTTTCCTTCTCCATATAATAAAGGTCCTGAGTCAGGGACAATCTACATCCATGCCCTCTTCTCCATAGGCACAGGTACCATCTTAGTTGGTTCATGCAATATTTCTAACCTATATACTGGTCTCAGTGAGGGCAGTTATGCATCCCACTATCCATTCATCTCAGTTATTCTGCAGGGATCCTGTTAAAGAAAATCTAAATATATACCTGTCCCTTCAGTCTCTTTAGCAGAGCATAATAGCAGCCAACATTCATATAGCATTTGTTATATGATAGAGGCTACTGTAAAATCTTTGCAGCTATTAACTGATTTAACCCCTAAATAACTTTATAAGGAAAATATTATTATTATCTCAATTATACAGATATAAATCTGAGGCACAAAAAGGTAACAGTGGGCAGAACTTGGATTTGAACTAAGGCTACACAACTTCTGAAACACATTACCTAACTTTATTGTGGTAACCACTTCACAATATATATGTATGTCACATAATCACATTGTACACTTTAAATTTACATAATGTTTTTGGTCAATTATACCTCAATAAAAGAAACTCTGCTTTAGCCAGCTCTCAAGATCTGGTACTTTCTGTTCTTTCTGATTTTCCTTTCATTGACTTTCTTTAAATTACCTGAAAGTATCATAGGTTTTATGTCTCTGAGATCTTTCACATTCTTTTCCATTCACCTGGGATACTCTCTCCATGGTCATGTCCACACCAACCTTGTGTATCTGATTAATTCCTCTTTCAAGAAGAAAAGTATATTACCTTCTCTAAAACATTCCCCTGACATCCTTATCTTTATCTTATGAGATGACTAGGATATCTGTACCACTGCATTTGTTACCTGCTATTATAGTTTTTTCTTTGCTTATTTGTTATCCTCATTAAGAAAAAGATTATGAGGCTAATCACTGTTTAACAACAGTAATTTATACATTATACGGTACAAAATGAACACACGAACTATTTATTTACTAAACTGATGAATACAGATCCAGAGAAACTACATTTATGAGAGTGATTGATTGCAAAATGAGAACGCTGCTTTGATGATAATTTTTTTCTTATGGAGATTATATGAACTAATATATTTAGAACATTTTTAAAGTATCTGGCAGATAGCATGAGCTCAAAAAACTATAGTAAAAATAATAGTAATATAATAATTATAATAACTTTGAAATAGACCTCTAGGATTCCAAAATCTACTTTGCTTTCTGACCCCACCTTTGCAAAACAGATTTATAGAAAGAAAATGAGAAAGAAGAAAATTAGGAGTAGGTAGGGTAGAGGTGGGAAAGAAAAGTCTAGGAAATTTGCAATAGGGATAACTCTAAGTATAAGCAACACAACGAGGATAAAGTTTTGAATAATGAATGCAAGATATAAGAAGAAAGCTTAAATATGGAAATTTAATATTCAACCCAGAAGTTGTATCTAAAACCCCTTGCATGTAGTGAGCAAAATATACATTTAACTAACTGAATGGTTGATTGTAATTAAATACTGAACTCTTTAGCAGATAACCTGAATCCTGGTTCTTTCGACAGTGAGGTTTGAGAAAAACAGGGTCTTCTTACAGTCTTCTAAATAAGGCTAAATAAGCAATAACACAAACGCTTCTCTCTCCCCCCCACCCTTTGTGTGTGTGTGTGCGCACGTGCGCGTGCGCATACATGTGTGTGTACCCAGAGATTTTTGTCAAAGCCATTTGTTGCTAAGCAAAAGATCAAGAAAGGGATTGTTGAGGGGCTTCCCTGGTGGCGCAGTGGTTGAGAGTCCGCCTGCCGATGCAGGGGACACGGGTTCGTGCCCCGGTCTGGGAAGATCCCACATGCCGCGGAGCGGCTGGGCCCGTGGGCCGTGGCCGCTGAGCCTGCGCGTCCGGAGCCTGTGCTCCACAGGGGGAGAGGCCACAGCAGTGAGAGGCCCGCATACCGCAAAAAAAAAAAAAAAAAAAAAAAAAAAAGAAAGGGATTGTTGAAACTCATCTTTAAATGCTTAATACCTATATTCTCATCCCTGAACGTGCATATTTACCTCTTCTCTTAATAAGCAAGCACTTGAGTGCAGGTCATTTTGCTCTAGATACACTATTCAGCACTGAGGAAGGGGGAAGCTTTCTGTGGAAGACAAGGAAAGATGCTGGTTATTTGGAAACTTTTCTTCTGGCACCTCTTTACCTAGTTGGATATTCCATGATCACTCTGACACAATCTAGCCAACTTTAGACTTCATCATACTCTCTCTTTCCAGCAACCAAAGCATCCACAGCAGTTTCCCAGGTCTGTCCAACGTGAGGGACATCAGCCACTCTGAAAGGCAGTTCCAGGGACACAAAAAGTATCACAAAAAGAAAAGTTTCTTGATGATAAAGACTACTGAGGTCCAGATTTTTCTTTCTTTCTTTCAATACTTAAAAAATTTTATTGAGGTATAATTGATATAACATTATATTAATTTCAAGTGTACAACATAATGATTTGATATTTGTATATATTGTGAAATGATCATCCCAAAAAGTCTAGCTAACATCCACCACCATACATAGTTACAAAAGTTTTTTTTCTTGTGATGAGGACTTTTAATTGGTAATTTTATTTTAATTGAATTAAAGACTATTTGAACAAGTACAAAGTTTATCCTGTTAAAGATCTCACCTTCAAGAAGAACACAAATGGAGCAGTGAAAAGGAAAAAGAATAGGAAGTTCGGTCAAATAAATCTAAGAAATTAGGGGTAACAGAGGCACGGAGCAGAATTTCCCTCATATTAGATGCTAGGGGCTCAAAGAGGAACAACTCCACCAATGCTGTATCACTTCCAGTTCTTTGTAAAAAATAAGTAAATACATACATACATACAAATACAAACAACAGAATTTATTAGTATTGTGTCATTTATCCTAAAGATATTTAGAAATTCTTTTAGAAAATAAACTATTAATTGTTTAAATTGAAATCTGAGCTTTACCCGAGCCCACACATCTTGTTGTCGCCTTGTATCTATGGATTACATACATAGCATGTGTTGTGAGAAATTTCAAATAATTTATTTATAAAGTCATAGTTTTAAAAACTCAATTAAATGCCACTAATAAAAATTACCAATTTCAGAAAGGCAATCTGGGAATGTAAGTGCAAAATTCTTGTCATAAGACATTAAAGTAGAAAAAAATATATGATTCCATCTTAAAGAAGTATTCTATCTTATTTGATGAATTTGTTCAAGCACAGATTTAGGTTAAAATAAGAAAAATGACATTAGAATAATATTAGGAAGATCCTAAGAATTTCCTTATTTTATTTTCTCTTATTTGTATTTTTCTCTGTATGTGTGTATATACTCAATATATATGTACTCATATGCCCTGTTGTAATTCTCTGTCATATATATATATATATATAAAATTCTCTGTCCTATATATATCCTAGTAGATGGAAAAAACCAAAACAACCAATATGAAATAAGAATTTTTAAAAAGCCATCACAAAATATAACATAAATTTGAAATGAACCATGCCTTATCACAGAAACAAAATGTACAGATCGGAAAACAAGTCTATAAGATTGTGCAAGTATGATATTCAAATTGTCCATTATCTTTTGTATTAAAGAAGAAAATGGATTCTATGCCATCTC